>NC_141996.1:9298453-9598453 GCF_049901715.1 Pseudonaja textilis
ACAGGGCAAGCCACTAGGAGATAAACTGAGAGCAAAGCCCACTCCTTACTAGCACTGATGGTGTTAACTAGTTGGGTAATGAAACGTCTGCAAGAAAACAAGCAAGCTCAGAGAACACCAAGGACTTTTCATTTCAATCCCGAGCTACAAATATTCTCCTTTTTGGTGTCTCTATTACCTCCTGCCAGAACTGATCATACTATGCACCAAAATAGTGTTTGCACACCTTGGAACAACTCAAAAACTAGGTGGACTTCTTGGAATCACATCAGTGCAAGCTGGATGAAGAAGAGAAAAAACACCACATTTTCAACACACTTTTTTAAAAAAAAAGAAAGAAAGAAATGCTGGAGGCTCATTGTGGTGTCAAAACAACCCCAACTCGGCTGCCCTTTGTGCTGGAATTCTGTCAGGCATTATCCCAAACCCCAAGAAAGAAGAAGAATAAAAAAAGGAGAATGGAGACTTTTCTTTTTTTCAGGGCGTCCCATTGGCAAGTGCATAAAAAGTATTTATTTATTTATTTTAAAAAAAGCTTGTTCTTTTGCCAGGGCAAAAGTGTGAAGTGTGGGGGATTCACAGGGATAACCAGAAGTCACCCGTCAAAATAAAACTCTGACAGAGACACAAGAGAAACCCAGGGAACCCTCAAGAGAGAGAAAGAGAGAGGAGGGGAAGGGAAATCTGTGAAGTTTCTATTTCCAACTCAGATATCTTTTCTTCTAAAGAAAAGAGGCCATACTTTATTCTCGGGAGGTTGTTGCCATGGAAACTGCAATAACTCTGAACGCTTGGTGAAATACTGACTTCTCCTTCCTCTAACCCGCCCAAACCTTTAAAGTCTTCCTCAGCCAACTGTGGTTAGTCCTTCGCTTAAACGAATTTGCAAAGCCGTATTTTCCACATGGTTCGCAGGCTTAAGAGGTACCCGCTCTTGACATCAAAGCTATTTTAAAAAAAACCATTTACTCACTCTCTCTCTCTCTCTCTCTCTCTCTCTCACACACACACACTTCATTTTCCCTCAAGGTAAATGTTGATTGCAATCCACTCCAATGACAGGTGAGGTTTCCAGTTAGGACAGAGCGAGCGGGGAAGGATCTCAGAGTTTGAAGGGTGTGTATATATAAAAATGCAGAAATCTTGAAACTCTATTTTTTTCCCCCTCCCCAGACTGTGAAATTTCAATCTCTGAATTTTGCAGGCAAAATGAGGAATTGCAGCGAGAAGATTTTCCACTAATTTGTTTCTGGACATGCGGGGGGTGGTGGGGGGGACGGAGATGGAGACGGGGGGGGGGGAGACAAAGAAAGAGCAATAAAATTTGGGCAAAGAGAACACCTATTCATATTTTTATTATGTGTGTGTGTGGTATTCAGCTTTGTTCGGGTATTTTCCCACGTCATTATAGTTGTGCTTTTAAAGTTGTAGCAACATTTCAGCAGAATCTCATCTGCCATCATCAGGCTTCTGTATTGTGTTCGTCTGTGAGTCAGACTTTCATGTATGTATGTATGTATATAATACACACATATATATACACACACGCATATATATATACATACATATATACATATACATACATACACACACACACACACACACACACACACACAAACACAAATATATATAAATTATATTGCCGCCTATTCGCCCATGGTGACTCCAGGTGGCTTACACAATGTAAAATCATATTTAAAACAAAAAATAAAAAATAAAAAAATAAAAACTAACAAAAAGAATCCAAGAAATTAATAAAGTACAATAGAACAAAATCTGGAGAAAAAAAATATACCCCTCAACTTCCACCACATATATATATATTTTGTGCATAGAAAAAAACAATAGGTAGTCCTTGACTTATAGCAGTTCATTTAATGACCGTTTGAAGTTCCAACGGCAGGGAAAAAGTGGCTTATGACTGTTTTTCACACTTATAACCACTGCGGCATCCTCAGGATCACCTGATCAAAATTCAAATGCTTAGCAACTGACTCCTATTTATGACGGTCATAGTTTCCCAGGGTCATATGATCCCCTTTTGTGACCTGACAAGCAGAATCAATGGGGAAACCAGGTTTAATTTAAAAATGTGTCCCTAACTTAACAGCCGCAGTGATTCGCTTAGCAATGGTGACAAGACAGATGGTAAAATGGGACAAAACTCACTTAACACACGTCTCGCTTAGCAACAGAAATTTTGGGCTCAATTTTGATCATAAGTCAAGGATTGCCCGTATGTAAAATTAAAAACAAGTTCCTAAAACATTCCAAGCTTTCTCTCTCCTTTGCTTTGGCATCCTATCTTTGCCATTTGACTTGTGATTATTAATCACTTTTTAAAAAGCATTTAAAACAATCTCTGTTGATTTATGTGCTGCCCATCTCCAATACTGGAAGTTTTTAAGAAGAGATTGGATAACCATTTGTCAATGGCCTGAGCAGGGGGGTTGGACTAGAAGACCTCCAAGGTCCCTTCCAACTCTGTTATTCTGTTCTGTTCTTGCAGTTCATGGGATCGCAACACTGCTGAGTTGGAAAACTCCACAAAAGTCTGCAACTATTTGCAATGTGCAATGAGAAACCATCCTCAAGAGGTAGCTGTTCCACCTTTTCTTAAAAACTCCTTCAGAGGGGAAAAACCCAGATTTCCCTTTTTTGAGAATGTACAGTTGGGAGATTTCCCCCACTCCCCCTTAAGTTTAAAGAAAAACTAGTTAGCTCCAATCTACTTGTCAGGGTTTCCAAGTAATATACCCATAGCAAATAGAACTCTGAGGCAAGCAGATTCCTCAAAGAACAGGTTTATTGGACAGATCATATTGGCATAGACTGGTGAAAACTGACTCTAAAGGTTTCTGCCATTTTCACCTCATTAAAAGTAAAACTTTCCCCTCCTTTCCCAGACAGTCCCAGGGTCCAATCGAGGTGCTGTCCGGTTGCTTGGAAACTTAATTCCTCCTCTTTTCAGCCACCAGTGGGAATGTCCTTGGTTCTCAGGGGAAATTACAGTGGAACCTCAACGATTCTGTTCATGACCAAATCAGGTAGCAAACAAAAAATCCACCTGATTTTTGAATTGGGTTACGATTCAAAAATCAGGTGGCAAACAAAATCAGTACGGAAAGATTCCCTTTCCGCACTGATTTCCCCTTCAGCACCAATTTTTGTTTGTTTGTTTGTTTTGTCCACACTGCACAGACGGTCGTGCTTCTGGTCACAATCAAATCGGAATGCAGCCGAAATCTTGGAATGGATTACGGTCACAATTCAAGGCTCCACTGTATTTTGTTTGGGCTACAAAACCCCAGCTGTCTCTATTCCCCACCTCCCTAGCCCTCAGCACCAGCTGTGGCAATACTGAAGCCTCCAAGATGGCCTCTGTCAGGACAGCTTCAGAGTTGACACTATCCTCGTTATTTCTGGTCCTGAAGCAATGGAAAGACTGGTTGATGATCTTTTGTCTAGCTTCACTTTTTGAACCTGAACGTGTCTATCACGTCTCCTCATAGCCTTCATTCTCCAGATTGGACATTCCAAGTTACTTCAGTTTTGTCCTTCATGAGACTTCCTCTCAAGTCTTGAATCCATTTAGTTGCCTTGCTCTAACCCTTCTTTTACCTGGCATTATCCTTCTGGAAATATTTTGTCCTGAAGTGTCATTTCACATGGTATCACCAAGGCTGAGAGAAATAATTACTTCACTTTTCTTTAATATGTGCTGAATTGCAGAAGGGTGCTAAATATTAAACTCACATGTGTGTTCTGAGTAACTTTCCTTTGTACAATTAAAATGACACCATCTATGGACAAGAGAGTGATACCAATAGTCTCAAGAGGGTTTGGTTAATTTTTGATTTATTAACTGATAGTTTACATCAGTTGATAAATCAAAATTAATTGTGCTGGGTTGCTTCATATACTCAGATTGGTGAGATTCAAACATTGGTGTGTTGGTTTGAAAGGCAATCTCTAAGTTGCATATCCTGGCTTGCGAGTGATAGCATGAGCATGTTTAATTAAACCTTGATTTTGATCATTCTTTTGGCATACTGGCTAAAATGTGTCCAGACTGACAGTACTACCCTTAACATCAGCAGGGAATTCTTCAAATGGCATTGGTATGAGTAAAGCTGGCATCTTTTATGTATTGCTAAACAAAACACTAAAAAAATGTAAAAACCTGAACTGATTAAAACCATAATAATTGTTGGGGGCAAGAGGCTGACTCTGTAAACCACTTAGAGAGGACTGTAAAGCATTGTAAAGAGGTATATAAGTCTAAGTGCTATTGCTATAATGACAGTAGAATTCAAAATCTATGGGTCCCAATAAAGGAGAATATTTGTAGCTCAGTTTTGAAATGAGGGGTCTTTAGTGATCTCTGAGCTTAGTTGTTTTCTTATAGATGTTTCATTACCCAACTAGGTAACATCATCAGTGCTATTCTGCAAGATTTAGTGAGTACTAGGGACCCCTCTTCTAATGGAGCCATCTAGTGGTGATCAGGCCATATGAAAGCTTACGATTATCTAATGTGTGAATGATGAAAGCTATAAATTAATAAATTTGTTAGAATAAATAAATCATATTCTGTTATTAGATGAATATAAAAATATTTCTTGTTGTTTCAGTAGAAAAGTGGACATGAATACAGATGTACACTTGTATCAATGGTGGGATTCAAAAATTTTTACTACCAGTTCTGTGGGCTTGGCTTGGTGGGCGTGGCAGGGGAAGGATACTGTAAAATCCCCATTCCCTCCCCACTCCTGGGGGAAGGATACTGCAAAATCCCATTCCCTCCCCACCCCACTAACCTGCTTTCCAGCTCCATTCTCCTTTTCAGCGCAACAAAAGAAGACCCAGCCGATCAGCTGGGACTCGGGAGGCAGAGAATAGATGTGGGCGGGGCCAGTCAGAGGTGGTATTTGCTGGTTCTTCGAACTAGTCAAAATCTCCACTACTGGTTCTCCAGAACTGGTCAGAACCTGCTGAATACCACCTCTGACTTATATGCAGGTCTGAGATCCTGAATAATTTGTGAGAAGTATTAGATTAGATGGTACAATGAAGAGAGCGTATCTGAAAAGTAACGTACCAATCAAAGGAGTTATCATGGGCAGGAATAATGTAGCGAGGGATTAGAAGTCATACATAAGTGGAAATAATCAAGTAGATGAATTTGTGTAAGTTGATAAAAAGTTTATCAAAGACGGAAAAATTGCACTAGAAATTTTAAGACAGGCAAATACCGGTAGATGATCGTGAATAATGTATAGTCTGTTTTGAGGAATTGAATGGTGTTCAAAGTCATGTCAATGGCTCTGTAGGAGTGGATAATTCTGTCCACTTAGTTTCTGGGAATGAGGGCTGGGTATGTGAGGAGAAACATAAAAAGAACTTGAAGGTAAAGGAGGAGGAGGAGGAGGAGGAGGAGGAGGAGGATTGAGGATGGACGATGGTAATGATGGTTGGTTGGCCACATTATCACCACATGGCTACACTAGAGTTGGCATTTTGCAGACTGCAGAAACCAGGATCACCACTCAGGTGACCCTTGCTTTTTTTCCAGGGGCATGGAGGTATGTGCTTGTGGGTTTGTGCATAAATAACTCTACAATGAAAAACAGAAAGAGTTCAGTAGCACCTCCCCAATGCTAGGACAAGGTCAGCTGTTTTATGTGGGTTGTCCCAAATGAAGACACAGGTAAACCTCCAAGTGCTCCAACAACCCTCTAAAAGGATGCAAATGAGCAGCTGTCAGAAAGGAATATAAATCCTTCCTTTCGCCACTACCCTGTCAGAGCTGAAAAAGCTTCTTGGATGAGAAGTGAAACGTCTTCGAAGAAAAAAAAATCAAGAAAAGTCCAGTTGCCTCCTGAAAAAAACACATTTGGGACAACCCACATTAAACAGCTGACCTTGTCCTAGCATTGGGGAGGTGCTACTGGACTCTTTCTGTTTTTCATTGTAGAGTTATTTATGCACAAACCCACAAGCACACACCTCCATGCCCCTGGAAAAAAAGCAATTCGTCCTGACAATTCATCTTGACAAAGTGAATCTTGCTTCGTTAATCTCTAAAGTTTCAGAGGCATAAAAATGAGGTGAAAAAAATGTACAGGGGTTTGGGGAAAGATGCCTTTTTTTTTTTTTTTAACTTGGTGAGATAATTTCATTTGAGCTTGCTCCCACTTCCTTGTCTAAACTCATTTATGAGCTTCATTTTCACAAAGTGGCTGGGCCGAATAAATCTATCCGAGAATTCAATGCAATCTCCCCTAAAATTCCCTATTCAAGAGCAGCAGCTCTCTCTCTAATTAGGAGGAATCAAAATTCTGAACATTAAACAACGATTGACTTTTAGAACTGTCTCTCGCCGTATCAACTTGTAGCCTGACAATCGGTGCTGTGTGGGATATGTTTGGTATTCTGTACTTTTGAAATCTTTATTTATAACTATGAAAACACGCTAATAGAAAGGTTAGAAAGGAAGGAGAGGTGGGAGTTCCTTCGGAATGTCAAAATGTGCCAGGAAGAAGTACTGTTGTCATAACAACATGAAGGGAAGGCCAGATTTTGACTTACTTCTTTGCAGTAATTCTGACAGTGATGGTAAAATTGTTCCTTGTTGACACAGTGCACAAAGGACAGGAGAGAATGAGGAAGAAAACAAACATGAGTATTGAATCTCATTTGGCACTGAGCAACAGAGAGTCCTGTGAGCTTCTCTTTCTAAACATTTGGTCCTTGGTAGGAAATTGGAGCATCCAGTAGGTACTTTAATAGTCTGAAAAAGAATATTGAGTAATGAGGATGTCAGAGCAGCATGGTTCAAAAATCGAATCTGGCTTTAGGCTGTGCCAGTAGAAGTATGTGTCTATGAAGATTCTCGGTCACCCAGGTCATGGTTAACCCAAAGCAGAGGTGGTATTCACCCAGTTCTGACCAGTTCTGATGAACCAGTAGCAGAAATTTTGAGTCGTTCAGAGAACCGACAAATACCACCTCTGGCTGGCCCCGTCCCCATCTATTCTCTGCCTCCCGTTGAGTCCCAGCTGATCAGCTGGGTCTTCTTTTGTTGCCCTGCACAGGAGAATGGAGCTGGAAAGCTGGTTAGTGGGGTGGAAGGAGGTGGAAATGGAGATTTTGCAGTATATCCTTCCCCTGGAGTAGGGTAGAAGTGGGGATTTTACCCCCCTGGAGTAGGGTAGAAGTGGGGATTTTATAGAATCCTGCCACGTCCACCAGGCCATGCCCACCAAGCCACACCATGGCCACCAAGCCACCGCCACAGAACCAGTAGTAAAAATATTTTGAATACCACCACTGTCCCAAAGGTGCTTTTCCAAAAGGCAAGTGGACTTTGTTTTTCCTGGAAGATGTTTCTCTTCTCTATCCAAGAAGCTTCTTACAGCTCTGACTAAAGAAGCAAACTCTGCCAGAAATGAGTCCTTGGGACCCTGCAAGGCATCCCGCTCCAAGAGGCTGCACGGGCATGACAAGTCTCCCAAAGACTCATTTCTGGTGGAGTTTGGGGGAGAGAAAGAAAGACTTCTGCTGCTTTCCTTGCACGAAGCCAAAAGTCTCTCTCCCCGCCCCCGAGAACGGAGCTGGAGATGGTATCCTATGATCCCAAATAAAGAATGATCGGTAGGAAAACGGGGTGGAGAATTTTCCTGCAGACTTTTTTTTGGGGGGGATTTTCCCAGGGTCTCTGGTCCGTGAGATTTAAAATTATGAGTTTGGTGGTCCCTGAGGTCCAAAAGGTTGGCGACCCCTGATCTAGTCCAATGTTCTGCTCAAGCAGGAAACTCAGTACCATTTCAGACAAATGGTTTTCCAATCTTTTCTTTAAAACCTCTAGAGATGGAGCGAGCATCCACAACTAATGAAGGCAAGCCGTTCCATAGGTTAATTGTCCCATAGGTTAATTCTCCTGAGTTCTAGGTTGCTTCTCTCCTTGATTAGTTTCCATCCATTGCTTCTTATCCTGCCTTCAGGTGCTTGGGAAAACAGGTTGACCTCCCTCTTCTTTGTGGCAAACCCCTTAGATATTGGAAGATTCCTATCATGTCACCCCTAGTCTTTCTTTTCATCAAACTAGACACGTTCTCTGTATTTGCCTTTCCATAGGGCTCCAAAGTTTAGAAATTTAGCCAATCATTATCAAGAGAATGGAATGTACTAGATTATTACAAACAAAGGTTTCCTTATCTCAGTTGAAAGCGGATGCCTTCTTATTTATAGCTAAACAAATGTCTCTTTATCTAAAGCTAAGATGGCTGTTTTTTCAACGCATAAGATACATGCCTTCCTTTGATGAATATGCTACGTGATGACACTGTTTGTTTCAAACGGAGAAAGCCAATCTTTTCTTTCTCTAAAATGGATACTACCCATTCAGTTTTTAAACATACCAGAAAAATATTCAAAGTAGCATTGCTATTTATGATGAGTATGAATGAAAGCCCAAAGGATGCTCCATTGTCAATGTATCTAGAGGAAAAAAGAACTTTTGAGATAGGTATACTTTAAATTAGGGCAAACTTGATTTTTTTTTTTAAAAAAATATACTTTTTGTTGAAGAAATGTTAAACGATACAACTATTAGAATGAAGCAAGAAAATAAGAAAGAAAAGCATATCAGTAAGGAAAAATATATTTTTATTGAAGAAATGTTAAACAATACGACTATTAGAAAAGAAGCTAAGAAAATAAAAAAGAGAGAAAAGTAAATCAATAAGAAAGAAAACAGACAAACAAAGAAAAAAACATTATAAAGAAATAGCTTCTGATCTTTTTGACAGCAGTTATAAATGCATTTTTTTCATCCTCTGTACGGTTAAATCACAATTTTCTTTTTTTCCATGAACTAAATTTTATTCATCTTCAGACCCATAATTCACAAGCAAGTTCTTCTCTTTTTTCCCCCAGCAAAAAGTCCATAAGGGGTTTCCAGTCACTGATAGATGTGATAGATATCTATGGAAATTCTCAGTCATCCAGGTCATGGTTGTCCCAAAGGTGCTTTTTTTTCAAGAGGCAACTGGGATTTCTGGTTTTTTTTTTCTTTTGAAGAAGTTTTGCTTCTCATCCAAGAAGCTTCTTGGATAAGAAGCGAAACATCTTCAAAGAAAAAACAGAAAGTCCAGTTGCCTCTTGAAAAAAAAAAGCACCTTTGGGATGATAGATGTAGTTGTGGCTCTTTCTTTAATCAAACAAGTTAATTTTTGCCATCTCTGCTCATTCTGTCATCTTCATGAACCATTCCTCCATTGTGGGTATTACTGATTCTTTCCATTCTTGTGCATGTAATAGTCTCACAGCAACACTCAGATATAAAAATAATCTTGCATAGAAATAATCTAATTGACTATCCATTACAGGTAGTTCTTGACTTACAGCCTTTTGTTTAGTGTCCATTCAAAGTTACAAGAGCACCGAAAAAAGTGACTTATGATGGTTTTTTCACACTTATGACCACTGTAGCATCCTCATGGTCACGTGATCAAAATTCAATGCTTGGCAACTGGCTCACATTTATGACTGCTGCAGTGTCCTGGGGGTCACGTAATCCCCTTTTGTAATCTTCTGAGAAGCAAAGTCAATGGGGAAGCTGAATTCGCTTAACCACCGGGTTACTTACTTAACAACGGCAGTGATTCTCTTAACGACCATGGCAAGAAAGGTTGGAAATGGGTCAGAACTCACTTAACAGCTTTCTTGCTTAGCCATATAAATTTTGGGCTTGGTTGTGGTTGTGTAAGTTGATTACTACTTTTAATTCCAGCAAGAAAAATGATGACTATTGATCTTTAAAATTTATTTATTTATTTTTTATTTTATTTTATTTTTATTTGTCAATTGCTTACAAGATAATAGGTATAAGTAAAAACATAGTTAAGAATGCATGGATACATATAATAAAAATGCATAAAAGAAACAATAGGACAGGGACGGTAGGCACGTTGGTGCGCTTATGCACTCCCCCTACAGACCTGTTAGGAAAGGGGTGAGGTTAATAGTAGACAGTCTAAGGTTAAAGTTTTGGGGGTTTGGGGAAAAAAACCACAGAGTCAGGTAGAGTATTCCAGACATTGACCACTCTGTTGCTGAAGTCGCATTTCCTGCAATCAAGTTTGGTGCGGTTAACCTTGAGTTTGTATCTATTGTATGCTCTTGTGTTGTTATGGTTGAAGCTGAAGTATTCATTGACTGGTAGGAAATTGCAATGTATGATTTTATATACTATACTTAGATCGGACCGAAGGCGGCATAGTTCTAGGTTTTCTAGGTCTAGAATTTCAAGTCTGGTGGCATAAGGTATTCTGCAATGAGTAGAGGAGTGGAGAACTCTTCTTGTGAAATATTTCTGGACTTTCTCAACTGTGCTAATATCAGATACATAATACGGGTTCCAGACTGATGAGCTGTATTCGAGTATTGGTCTAGCAAATGTTTTGTATGCTCTAGTTAGTAGTGTGATATTACCAGAGAAAAAGCTATGTAAGATTAGGTTAACAACTTTTAATGCCTTTTTGGCTATATAGTTATAGTGGGCTCTAGTACTTAGGTCATTTGAGATGAGTACTCCAAGATCCTTGAGTTTGGATCATCAACAAGGTCTTGAGTATTCAGCCTGTATTTTATTTTCTGATTTTTTTTGCCAATATGTAAGATAGAGCATTTATTTGTTGAGATTTGAAGTTGCCATTTGTTTGACCATTCTGATACATAGTCGAGGTCTTTTTGAAGGGTAGCAGTATTGTCTGTGGTGTTGAATAGCTTTACATCATCAGCGAAGAGAACGCAGTTGCTCTTGATATGATCACAGAGGTCATTTATGTAGAGTATGAAGAGAGTTGGTCCTAGAACACTGCCTTGGGGGACACCACTGTTGACAGGTACAGAATTTGATAGGACACTCTCAATTTTGACCATTTGTTGTCTGTTTGACAGGAATGCTTCTATCCAGTTATGCAGGTGTCCAGACATACCGTAAGATTTTGGTTTTAGGAGTAGTTTGTCATGTACCACTGAATCAAAGGCTTTACAGAAATCTATGTAGATTGCATCTATTGCTTTGCCCTGATTGAGTTGTGTAGTCCATATGATTTTGCAGTGTAAGAGTTGCAGTTTACATGATAGTTTTTTCCTGAAACCAAATTGTTTATTAGAGAGTAGGTTGTTTGTTTCTAAGTGGAGGGTGATGGATTGGTTAATAATTGATTCCATGACTTAAAGAGATTGGCCTGCAATTTGCAGCTAGGCTGGGGTCTCCCTTTTTGAAGATGGGGATGACCGTGGCTTGTGACCATAGTTTTGGCAAGGAGCTGGTCCTGAAAGATTTTTCAAAGATTATGCTTAGAGGTTTGGCTGTGGCAGTGGATAGCTTTTCTGAGAAGTAGGCACATATTCCGTCCGATCCAATAGACAGAGATGGTTTTAGACTGTGTAGTGCTTTTTCAACATTGTCTTCTGTAAGATTGATATGTATTAGATCATTGTAGTTGTCTGCAGTTCAACTAGGAAATACTGGGCATGATCCATTGCTGTTTACAAATACTGAGTCAAAGAATGTGTTAAAGAGGTTCTTTTTATCATAGCAATAACAATAGCATTTGGACTTATATACCGCTTCACAGTGCTTTAAAGCCCTCTCTAAGCAGTTTGCAATGTCAGCCTATTGCCCCCAACAATCTGGATCCTCATTTTACCCACCTCGGAAGGATGGAAGGCTGAGTCAACCTTGAGCTGGTGAGATTTGAACCGTCAAATTGCAGGCAGCCATCAGGCAGCAGAAGTAGCCTGCAGTGCTGCACTCTAACCACTGCGCCACTGTGGCTCATTATGTATATTTGAACCTAGTCATTTCTGGCTTTTTTTTTTTTTTTTTGCAAATCCACCAAGCATGTTAAATGATCCTTCTACATACTGGTGGATCAGCACAACATTATATTGATTGCAAAGTTGGAGACATTCTATTGAGTTAATAAAAAGTAAACCAGTTGTTGATTATGTCTCACAAACATTTTTTTTTTCAAAACTACAACTTAAACTGAAGAAAATAAGCCAAATCTTCAGGCCAACAAGATACAGCAATTTCCATATAATTCCATATAATTACTGAAGGAAAAGGAAGGAACGGATTACACTTGATAAACAGGGGATCTGATGAACTCTGGAGGGAAATGTGTAGAGCAGTGATGGCTAACCTTTTCAGCTTGGTGTGTCAAAAATCGGGAAAAAGTGTAGCCTTCCTCGGGTCGTGTGTCACTTCAAGAAATATCAATAATTTGGTTTATGATGGACTGGGCTGGGGTGATCACACAGGGCTGTGAAACTCGTCTCCCTGGTCTCAGGGCTGTAGGTGCAGGATGTGGGGATCGGAAGGCCACCTTACAGGGCTGTGAACCTCATGGATCTCCTTTCCTCCTGTAGCATTCCTGAGGTAATGAAACTGACAAACCTCAGTTTATGGCGGTTAAAACTGGTTCTCTGCTGCAGAGATCTTGTGGCAGCGGTGACACCACGCCTCCACGCAACAAGCAGGGAGCAGGGATTGGAGCAGAGCACAGGCAGCCTCTAAATGTGAAGGTTTTCCCCACACCAACAGGCGTGTCAGTCAAAGTGCCTTGGCGTGTCACGAGTGACACGCGTGTCATAGGTTAGCCATCACTGGTGTAGATTCATAAGAAAGCAACAAACCAAAATGTCCCCAAATATACAAAGTAGAATGTGCTGATACATTGAAATCAGGAGAAAAAAAAGACAATGAATAGGAAAACGGGGAAAATGCCCACCTAAACACAGAGTGCCAGGGAAGAGTAAGAAAAGACAAAGCTTTATATTTATAATGCAAGTAACCCAAAAAGGAAAGGCAGGAGATTAAAGAAAAGGATTAAGATTAAGAAAATATCAAAGGAATTTTTATGTAAAGATAAATACAATAGAAGACAAAGAAAGCAAAGAACTACTGGGGAAAATAGTTATAAAGATGTGATAGTGAGAATATACAGAAGAATAGTGAAGAACGTGAAATTGCAGATATGTATGCAGATTTGATCCCTCAAATAACGCTAGGCATTCTTGTACGTGGAATGAAACTTCAAGCAGAGATGTTTGCGGCAAACAAATAATTGCAATAAATAAATCAACAATCATCATCCCAAGAAAATATTCCTAGCATCAACTTGCAGGAGTTGAGAAAATATCAGCTTAGGTGCTTTTTCAAAAGGCAACTAGACTTCCTTGTTTTTTTTTCCTTGAAGAGGTTTTGCTTCTCATCTAAGAAATGTCTTCATTCTTTAGATACTCTACTTAGTGTCAAGGATGCAGCTGTAGAGGTGGTCAACAGTATTAAGTATCCGGGGGTGCAGATAACTAACAATCTGAATTGGTCTCTCTGTTCGTCATCCTTAGTGAAGCATGCAAACCAAACATCTGCATTTCCTGCATCAGATGAGGAGAGCACCTCTTTCTCTTTCTGTCCTGGCCACTTTTTACAGAGGCACAATTGAGACCATTTTCACAAACTGCATCCCTGTTTGGTGGAAGCAGTACTTCAAATAGAAAGTCCATACAGAGAGTGATGAGGACAGTGGAGAAGATTATAGGAAGCTCACTTCCTGTTATTCGGGGTAGTGCTTATAAGCACTATGTGATTAGAGCTCAAAGCATTGTTAGAGACCCCACACACCCACTTTACAGTCTGTTTCTGTTGATCCCCCCTGGGAGGAGGGTTCAAAGTATTTCTAACAGAACTACCAGATTCTGTAACAGCTTTGTTCCCTGTGTCATCCATCTGGTAAACTCACAAGATTTGGTTTTATCGCCATATACATCTGAACTATACTGTGTTGTTCCTATGTGTCATATAATATATGTGAGTATATGTATAATTTGCTATTTATTTATCTTGTCATGTTTATGTATTGTATATTGGAGGTGGTGACCCTTTGAGATTTGCATACAATGAAATTTTATTTTTAAGTATGCTGATTAGTGTATATTCAAAGTGACAATAAAGTGATTATTCTATTCTGTTCCATTCTGTTCCGTTCCATTCCATTCTATTCTTAATTCTATTTCTGACTCTATTCCTGGTTCTGTTCTGTTCTATTCTGTTCTGTTCCTGATTCTATTTGTGATTCTGTTGTGCTGTTCTGTTCTGTTCTGTTCTGTTGTTCTGTTCTATTCTATTTGATTCGATTCTATTTGATTCAATTCTGTTTGATTCGACTCTACTCTACTCCTATTCTGTTATTTCTATTTCTATTCTATTATTTCTATTTCTATTCTATTCTAGAAAAGAATGCAAAAATCGCTGCTCAGTATTAAACAACCAAGAAGCCTGTGTTAGCGGGCAATGCACACTCAATGAAAATAGGAAGAATAAAAAGAGATGCTATCTTCCTAGATTTACAGATTCACTGGATTGTGACTGTAGCCCCGTGACAAAGAGATGACAGCTGCTTGGGGGAAAACGTCTTTGAGAAATCCAGTCAAAATATCAAAGTGGAGAGACATCCCCTGACAGCAAAGATATGGACGGTCAGGCTTATGATTTTCCCAGTTGTAACAGAGCTTTCTAAATGCCAGATCATCAGAAAGGCTGAATGAAGTGGAACTGAAGCTTTTGACTGCAAGGCTGGAAAAAGAATGGCTGAGAATATTTTGGACTCCAAGAAGAATAAAAAAGAGTCAAAAATAAATGGACAAGTCAACAGCTGAACAACAGGAGGCACCTTCCAGTTGAATCTCAAAGGTGTTTTTTCTTTTTCAAGAAGCAATTGGACTTTCTTGTTTTTTTCTTTTGAAGACATTTTGCTTTTCGTCCAAGAAGCTTCTTCAGCTCTGCCAGGATAGTGGGGAATGGAAGGATTCCCCGTGGGAGTAGGAATGGATTTCCAGAGCGATTAAAAATTGCAGACTACAAGAACCAGGAGCATCATTCAGGTGCCCTTGAGGACACAAATAAACCTCCAAATACTTCAACAACCCTCTAAAAGGATGCAAAGGACAAGCTGTCTGCAAGGAATATAAATCCTTCCATTCCCCACTATCCTGGCAGAGCTGAAGAAGCTTCTAGGATGAGAAGCGAAACATCTTCAAAAAAAAAAAAAAAAACCAAGAAAATTGAGTTGCCCCCTGAAAAAAGCACCTTTGGGCCAACCATGACTTGGATCTCCATAGACATATGCTGCATGCAACTACTATTTATGGAGTGTCCTAAATGATGAGATTGCATTGTGCGTCTTTGATCTTTGCATCAAACACACTTTTTCCATTATGTGTATCTTCCCAAATTGCTACGAAATGCATATCTTCCTGGGATCAAGTCTCATTAAACACAATGAGAGTAACCTTCGTTAACTGCATGCATTTCATTTTGTATTAGATTTCTGATTCCATAATATTCATTTTTAAGTTCCATACAATGAATGAACCTGGCATGTTAAGTGGGAGATAATGGAAATTGAAATTTAACACCTGTGGAAGGGGTATGTAGAATGAATTCACAGGATAATGTTGTATACCAATAGAACAAAATATATGTAGCTCAGGGTTGAAGCATGAGGTCAAAAATCACCAAGGACCACACAAAGTGTTTTCTAATGTCCACCGTTTGTAGTATTATTGAACTAAGACATTGTTTGAAGAATGAATATTTGTATTGATGTATTGCTTGCTCCATATCATTTCAAGTATTTGAAATAAGATGTGTATACATTCAGTAGGGAGCAATGAGAAAATATCTATTCCTATCAAACTGGAATATTCCACTAGAACAGGGGTGTCAAACTCAAGGCCCAGGGGCCAGTTGCAGCCTGAGAGGTGCTTAGATCTGTTTCTTAGACCCTAGAAACAGTGAAGGACTGACACCCCCCCCCCCCAGTCCCTCTGCCAGTGAAAACAGAGCTTGGGAGCCCACAGAGGCCGTTGCAGCTGAAACGGAGCTTGGGAGCCCATTTTCACTGGCCACCAAAGACACCCCTGACATGAGTGACATCAAACTGGCCACACCCACCCCAGCCCCACTCAACACAACCCTGATGTGGCCCTCAATGAAATTGAATTTGACACTCCTGCACTAGAATATAAAAAAGGTATAATTTAACTGAACAGACTGCAACAGCGTCAGTGATATTTGATGGAAATATATTTATTTGTTTACATACAAATGAATAAACATGGATTGGGACATGCATTTTTTATAGCAGGGGTTTCCAAAGTTGACAGCTTTTAAGATTTCTGGACTTCAACCAGCATAGCTGGCTGGGGTATTCTGGGATTTGAAATCCAGAAGTCTTAAACTTACCAGGTTTGAAGTCCCCGTATGATACCCACGCTTATTGATTTTATGAAAGAAATTTGAGATGCTTGTTTATCGGCACAGATCTCCTGATCTGAGCTGGAACTTCATGATTTTGAAAACAGTTTTCCTGGTCCCAAAGGTCTCGTCCCAACCCCGTGTCACTGTCTGTATCCTCTTCTAGGTCATCTGCACCCAATCCGAAGAGTACAATAGCCGCCAAGCACTTTGTAATGGAACAAACGAAGGGCCTGTCCTTCGAAATCCGGGGAACCACGACCAAAGAAGAACGCCTCGGCTTCCAACTTCAGCTGACGTTGAATTTTGCTTAAGTCTGACGCAATATGAAACTGGGACGATGGATAAGATGGCTAACTTCAGTTTCCGGAACACTTTGGAGGGTAAGGTTTGCCCATCTTTTCATGATTTCTAATGCAATATTGTGTGTCACTGTTACAGGCAGTCCTCGTTTATATTTCGACACACGTTCTGTATGCTGATCTTTGGGAATTTTCACATTTTATGTGTGTATGTATCTTCGTGAACTTTGAACACACGAATACTGCAATGCTATGTGGCATTACCTGCATTTGGACTACTTTATAATTAGGAAAATGTACCTGCACAATAATTGGAATTGTCTGAAACACAACTGCTATGTGAGTTAGTTCATAAGGCAAGAGGTAAAATTGACTGAGAAGGTCAGAGGGAACACTTACCAGAAACTTCAATGTTCTAGAACAGGGATGTCAAACTCAAGGGCCGTGGAGTGCTTAAATCTGGCCTGCGGGGCAGGACTGGAAATACCGTGTTTCTCCAACAATACGGCCTCCACCAATAGGAAGGCCCAGCATGATTTCTAGGCATGAGGTGAAATTAAGCCCCTCCCTCCAAATTTAGGCCTATTTAAACCATGCGTTTCCCCACTATTTCTCACATCGTTTGTTAGAACTACATAAGGTGAAGAGAAATGGGGGGGGGGAGGGAAGTGGGGAGAAAACTTGCCATTAGGAGCACCATGCAGGTAGCCTAGGCTAGAATATCCTGATCTACTGCCGATAGAACATCAGCCGATAGAAGCTCCCTGAAGGCAGAGTCACCAGCTGCTTCTATCGGCCGGTAGAAGCAACTTTGGGGCAAGTGCCCATGCGCACTCGCTTTACCACGAGGCCGTTTCTATTGGCCAATGGAAGCTCCCCAAAGGCAGAGTCACCAGCTGCTTCTATTGGCCGGTAGAAGCGGTCTCGGGGCGAGTGCTTGTGCATGCTCCCCTCGCCACGAGGCCATTTCTATCGGCCGATGGAAGCTCCTCAAAGGCAGAGTGACCAGCTGTTTCTATCGGCCGGTAGAAGCGGCTGGTGACTGCCTTTGGGAAGCTTCCATCGGCCGATAGAAATGGTCTCGTGGTGAGGGGAGGTTGCATTAGTTGTCTTTGAATCTACCAGCGGGGCAGGAGAGAAAGCACACGCGTATCTGTGTCTGTATAGAAATTGTGAGATTGTGACGGAGGGAATGGGAGAAAAGGCCTTAGCCCAAATGTGTTCTTGTTTTGCTTTCTTGCCCATTCTCTGATCAATCTCTCCGGGGCAGCTTTTTGGCCTAAAATCGCCCAGGTCTCCCTCAGTTAAAGGAGAGGGGAGGTCTCCAAAGACCGTCCCTAACCTCCGCCATTTGAGAGGACCGAACTCATTGCTTCTCAAAATTAGACCCGCAAGTTTTTCAAAAGTTCTTCTGAATGCCTCGGACGTCTGATGAAATCCAGAAATGTCTCGTGATTGAACTCAATCAAAAAAAGAAAGAAAGAAAAAGAACCTGCACCTCGTCGCCAAATCCCTGGTTTTACGGCTCCTCTCTCATCCCGAATTATGCCGAAATAAGGGATTCCGGGGCTGGCGTTGGTTAATTGATTAATGATGGGCGCCCTTTCAGGCGCTCAGAGAGAGAGAGAGAGAGAGAGAGAGAGAAGGAGGTGTCGCTCAAGTTCTCAGATTCCCCCCAACTGTTAGCAGCACCATCCCTGAGCTGTGGCAGGGTTGCCTGGGATCATGTGCAGAGTGCCTTCACTGTTCAACTCCACCCCCCACGACTCAAGAGTCATACTAAAATTAGGCCTTTCCAACCAGCCCCTGCAAATATTCGGCCCTCACCAGAGCAATAGAAAGGATGGTTTAGGTTCTCCCCGGCCCTTCTTCGCTCCAGCTCCCTCCCGCCCTCCTGTGCCACCGCGGCGACCCTTTGACACTCACCCCGCTTCCCCGCCGCATTCCCATGAGGACTGCTCCCGCGTCTCCTTTCAGGAGCCCGCCCGATCTCCCTTCTAAGGGTAGCCAAGCTCGGCTGCCTCCTCTTCCCTCCCCGGCACCCCCCTTGCTCCCCAAACCAGCGGCAGCAGAAGGTAAAGGGAGATTGGCTACCCTGGGACTTTGGCAGGGTGCCCGGAAAAGGTCTGGCCTGGGGAGGGGAGGGCGGCGGTGGGAACCCCGCAGATGTTGAGACCTTCCCTCGCCAGAAGGGCTTGGCTGACCCGGTGCAGGGACAAGGGCTAGCAGGGGTAGTGTGTGTGTGTGTGAGAGAGAGAGAGAGAGAGAGAGAGACAGAGAGAGAGAAAAAAACCTCAGCTTGCTTCCCTTCTGCTAAGAAAAGTTTGCAGCCATTCTCCCATGCGCACTCCCCTCGCCACAAAGCCATTTCTACCAGCCGATGGAAGCGGCTGGTGACTCTGCCTTTTGGGAGCTTCCATCGGCTGATAGAAACGGCCTTGAGGGGAGTGCGCGTGGGGCACCCCTCTCAGGAGCACCCTGCAGGCAGCCATGCCTCACCCCAAAGCAGCTGGTGACTCTGTCTTTGGGGAGCTTCCATCGGCTGATAGAAACAGCTTCGTGGCGAGGTGAGTGCACGTGGGTGCTCGCCCCGAGGCCGCTTCTACTGGCCAATAGAAGTGGCTGGTGACTCTACCTTTTGGGAGCTTTCAGTGGTGGCCTCATGGAGAGGTGAGTGCACATGGGGCACTCTAGGTGGAGGTGCACATGGGGTAAGAAATTAAGTCACCCCTCAAAAGGCATCCTATCCGTTTTTTCGGGGCTCAAAAAAAAAAAAAAGGACCCAGCCTTACTTTATGAGAAACACGGTAGCAAAGGACCAGCCCATGGTGTCTCTGGCAGCCAAAACACCCGCCCCACAACCAGCCCATGGAGGAGAAGTACAATGCTGATCCAGCCCTCGAAGAAATCCAGTTTGACACCCCTGTTCTAGAAATTCAATGTAAAGGTAAAGGTTCTCTGGAGAAATAGTAAAGAATCTACTCTCTTCACATGATAATCCTTCAGTTATTTGTTTAGGGAAAGAAGTGGCAGAACCTGAAGGCAGAGTTAAATGAGGAATCAGCCTAGAATCTCTATGTAGCCACAAGCAGACTAAGTCTAACCAACCCCTTTGAATTCTGTTGACCTTTATCTAACTCTTAGTAGGTGCTAATTATTAGCTGAGAACATTCCTGTGCATAGGCATGAGTAGCAATAAATCAATTTAATTAGATCTTCGCAGGATCAGCAGACTTGAATCCTTCATCCTTGATCATTTGAAGTCCAATGACCCATTTTCCTTCAGCTATCTTCTCTGTAGGTTAAATATACCCAGCTCCTTTAACTCTTCCTCAAAGGTCTTTTTTTCCCCAAATCCTTCACCTTCTTATTGCTGTCTTTTTTGAACTAATGCAGCCAGATTGGACACAGTACTTTAAATGCACTAATCCCATGTATTATACTTGCTTATTTTGTGCAGCTGTGTATTCACTGCACAATAGAAACATTTAAAATGTTTTTGCTTTGCTCGCCAAACAGGACTACATTGTGTACCTTTGCAAATATTCCATCTCCGCGAAATAAATAACTTTAAATATCAGCTTCCAGTACAAATCCGTGCCCTTAAAGTTGTTTGGAACAAACGGTTATCTGTTCTTCGCTTCTATTTACTTACGTGAAATTAACATAATTTTTTTTGAAAAAAATATTCTCAGTAATAAATGTAATTTTCGTGGAAATGCTAATAATGGTTATACAATTGTAGTCTATATGTTTGCCAGCAATCTCTCAGAAGATTTTGCAAAAGTCACTTTTAGGCAAATAAAACCAAAGTAAAACCCAGCTCGCCACAACTTTCTTAGATAATCAAATCAGCGTTTTGGGTTTTCCTCCTCCTTTAGCAATGTATAGGTAATCCTCAATTTATGACCACAATTGATTCCAAGATTTCTGTTGCTAAACCAGGCAGTTGTTAAGTGAGTTGCACCCCATTTTATAACTTTTTTTGCCACAGTTGCTAAATGAATCACTGCAGTTTTAAGTGAACCATACAGTTGTTAAGTAATATGACTTTCCCTATTGACTATGCTTGCCAGAAGCCAACTGGGAAGCTAACAAATGGTGATCACATGACCAAGGGACAATGCAACTGTCATAAGTACATGCCAGTTGCCAAGAGCACCAATTTTGATCACGTGACTGTTGGAAGAAATATCCTTCTGGGTTCAGTTTCAAGTGGGGAAAAAAGACACTGGATTCATGGAAGTTGCTTGGAAAGAAGGTTTAATGGTGGACAGGACCACATGCCTTGGAGCTCCTGAGCGACAAGGGAAGAGATGCTGAGAGTCCCTTGATTTTATACCCTCTGTTGGGCCCCACCTTAGTGATCCCTGTTCCTGTGTAAGAAATGTATCCCATTGGCTGTCAGACTCCCAGGGAGCGGGGGGGTCTTGGCTAACTTTGTAGGCTTTGTCTGGACCACATGGCTTCACCTGAGTGCTGTCTGATGCAATCTTCCCAGGCCAGGTGGTGAGATTGGTAGAGGCCTTGGTTATATAGAATACCCTGGCCAAGGCCTTAATGGCCTGCCCTTTAACAAACGTGGGGGTGAACTTCTGAGGTGAGTTTTGCTTCTGAGTTTCTATTTCTCTTTTTAGGCGAAATATTCTGTCTTTTTAGTATATCCTAAAATATTTCATTTTCCTAGGAAAGGGGTGGGTGCTAACTTCCTAAATGACCATGAAAATACTGCAATGGTCGTGAGTGGGAAAACCAGCGGTAAGTCACTCTTTTTCCAGCGTTGTTGTAGCTCTTAAATGGTCACGAAACGAATGGTTGTAAGTCAAGGACTACCTGTACTTCAGTTGCCTCCAATCTGTTCTTATATTTGTAGATATATTTGAGGCTTCGGTTTCCAAAATTCTGAGTCAGAATGGATGGATGAAAATATCCACTCCAGTTTATTCTTTGTCTGTTAATATATACAAAATAGGAGAAAGAAGGTTGGATTTGCTCACTACCTTGAGTTATTTTTTAAAAATAACAAAGGTGGAATACAAATAAATTTTTTAAAAATATAAATAAGTGAACAATTATGAACAATTCAAGCTATCCCAAGATGGTGAAAGGCACGGTTTCCTGGTTATACTGACACTAGCTCTATGCCTGTGCTTTGCTACGAAACTAGGTGATCGGGCTTAGTTTTGGGGGAGGAAAATAAGTGGGGGGGAAAAATGTGCCTTTACTTACCAGCATCCATCGGTATTCATCTGGCTAGCATCCTGTCAGTGTGTGAGAGAGAGTTGAGGGCTGTTTGGAAAATGAAACAGCATTTGCTGTGTGAGAAAGAAGGAGACAGCAAGGAGCCTGGGCGTGGCTTAGCTCAACTGTTCTGTACTAAAGCTGCTTGCTGCTGTGAAACTGAAGCTGAAACTCCTCTCCTCTGCTTGTGTTTTGCATTTGGAACAGATTTCTTTTCAGTTGGGGAGGTGGAGTAGAACTCCTTAGCATCAGAGCGTGTTGATAATAATACGCAAAATACTAATGCTCTGATGGTCATTTCTAAGGTGACCAACTTTTTTACATTGAAAAGGAGGACACAAATAAATTGAAGGAAAAAAAAACACAAGGCCACTTACACATGGTGTACCCTTGTGCACGGCACACTCTCAAAACAGTTCTGTGTGGAGCGCATGCATCTCATAACCGCATCTCGCCGCACTGTACCGAGCCTTGACGAATCTTCATGTCAAATACAAATACGTCACATCACACACAACGGATCGGATCGGCACCGATCAAATACAGAGATTTACAGATTAGTCTTCAAATATCAAAAAGGAGGACATGTAGGAGGACATTTTTCGAGAGAGGACAGAACTTGCAAAAGGAAGACTGTCTTCCTTAAAGGAGGACGGTTGGTCACCTTATCGTTTTGAAAAATCCTTTCTTAGTGAGCCCCTAGAAGCCAAGAGGAACATACGTGCCAAACATGCAAGTTTGTAGGTTTTACAGAGATTTTGTGATGATGCATGAGTGGCATTTCACATCTTTTACATAGATAGATAGATTAATGGATTATATCTCTTGACTGTTTTTAATTTGTTTCGGTATTGTCTACGGAGACCCATCATCCAGGTTATGATTGTCCCAGAGGTGCTTTTTCAAGAGGCAACTGAACTTTCTGATTTTTCTTTGACAATGTTTCGCTTCTCATCCAAGAAGCTTCTTCAGCTCTGACTGGATAGATCACTGGATCCATCTGGATGGTGGGGAATGGAAAGATCCACCCTGAGAGTTGAATAAGTTTTTTGGATGATAAATGAAATGTCTTCAAAGAAGAAGAAGAAAAAAAAACCCAGTTGCCTCTTGAAAAAGCCACTTTGGGATTCTTTTGGTATGGTGCTTTTATTGTTTTTATGATTATTTACAACCCAGGTACTGGCTTGCAATGGGCAGCTAAACAAATTGAGTCAATAAAGAAAGGAAATTAATGCTTATAAGAATATTTATTTGCAAGTTGTTTATTGAGGAAACTCTGGGTGAAATGGGTGGTCTCCAAATCTGAAGTATAAATAAAATAAATACAAATAATTCTTACCCCCAAAAATGACAGTCAGCCCGATGCAGAAGTTCAAGGAGAATTGAGAATTGAGGTTATAATCCATTTTCAGACAAATATCTTCCTTTGGCCTATTCAGTTTCTTGCTGGGTTGATGCTCTGGGGGAAAAAAATAGGAAGAATTACTACCAAACACCTGAATGAAAGGCAAGATACAAATCAAATACATAATTAAATAAACCTGCAATTCTGTTAACCACAAGTGGGCATAATTGATCTTTTGAAGAGACATAGAGAAATACGAAGGTGCACTGTAATGAAATATTTTTATTTGCCTTTTGTCATGTTTTATTAACCTTTGTTTAGCTTTCTTTTATAAACCGAAGGAGGTGTAAATAAGCAAACTTCACTGGCAAACTTCTCTGAAATATTTATTATACTTTTTTAAAAAAAAAATATGGATATAAACTGATGGAGAATTCTAGCGAAAATCACAGAATGAGAAACAAATATTTTTGGGGAAAAAGATGTAGGGTCCATGTGGGTGTTTCAAAACTACTTTAAGAGGGGAAGTATAGAGGAAGACAGGCAAGAGAAATGTTTTTAATAATCTCATTATGATCATCTTATTACAATCTTGAGCCTCTCTGGAATTACACAAAAGCCACTTTGTTTTATAAATAGGACGTTAAAGGCCAGGAGAAACGACCGTATAATAAAACTATCCCATAGCTGTTGAAAGAAAAATTTTATAGAAAACAACAGACTCTTAACATAGTAAAAACAAACAAACGTGTGTCTTTTGAGACTGAGCTGTCTAACTGTGTCATGGTACACGCATAACTAACGCCAGGGAAAAAAAATATCTTGAATATTTTTCTTAACAATATAATCATTTTTGGCTGGCAACTATCTTCACTTTGCAGATTTGAAAGTATGTGATTGCAGTCCAGCAACCCTGTTTTTAATACCGATGTATTTATAAGAGATTTTTGCAAATTTGGTATCTTTCCAATGCATGGACTTAGGTTCTCAGAATTCCCCAGCTGACATGGCTATCAGAAAGAATTCTGGGCCCATAACAGAATAATAGAGGTGGAAAGGACTTTGAAGGTCTTCTAGTCCAACTCCTGCTCAAGCAGGAAAACCTATACCTGTTCAGACAAGTGGTTGTCCAATCTCTTCTTAAAAATCTTCTCGTGTTGGAGCAGCCACTACTTCTGAAGGCACGTCATTCCACTGACTAATTGTTCTGTCAGGAAATTTCTTCTGAGTTCTAGGTTGCCTCTCTCCTTGATTAGTTGCTTATTGTCCTTCCTTTTAGGTGCTTTGGAGAATAGTTGACTGTCTCTTCTTTGTGGCAGCCCCTGAGATACTGGAAGACTGCTATCATGTCACCCCCTAATCCTTCTTTTCATTGAGCTAGACTCCAATTCTAGAGCCACTAAAGAAAGAGAATCTTATCTGCAAATTGTATTAATGGACAAACTTTGGAGAATGGCAATCTTCTGAATAAATAGCTAGGATGTAGTGTCTTTTGATTTATGCAGTAGGGAGGGGTGTGTGATGACCTGGGGTGTGGCACAAAGGCAACAAAGTCAGATAATCAGTAGGAGTCCCTTTATTAGCTCCAATTTTGCCCCCAATGTCCTGGTTACTTTCTGGGTGGAAAAAAACTCTCCCGGGAATAGCCTTTGGCTGCAGAAAATTATGTCCAAAACGTGGTCAACAAAAACTGTAACTATAAATCCAATCATGGCAAAATGAGGCAATTAGTTCGGCAGGGCAGAATTCTAGTCATGAAGGCACGGCAATAACTCCACACGGCTGGGAAGAGGCCAGGAATACAGGTAAACAAAGTCAAGACAAGATAAACTCACGTTTGCTCCCAACAGCTGCCGCACTCAGCATGCATTTCTTTTACACCTCTCATTCCCAGGTGTGGCTAATGAAGGGAATCAGGGCCCTTTCCTCCCCCGCAAGCCATGCAACCCACATTGCTCTCTTCTCCGTCCCTCCCTGCATGCCCTAGGATGAAGAGAGGATAGGCCTGGGTCTTCCTCTGAATTCCGTCTCCCTTGATCTACCTCCCCACTCCTCTGCCCAGCCAAACTTTGCCCTTCCCCAGTTTCCTCCACAGCCCATGGAGCCACACTCCCACTCCCTGTCAGCTGTTCATCTTCCTCCTCGGATTCAGACTCCGACAGGGGCATGACAGTGGGAGTTAGCTTTTAAATTATTCAAAATCTGCTTGATTCAGATGGTCGAAGGTGTTACTTTGGATCAGTGATTTTTCTCTCTGGGTGTGTGCATGCCTTCAACTCAGTCTTGACTCATGATGGCTGTCTGGTCTAGTCCTTTCAGAAGTGGTTTGCCATGGCCTCCTTCCTAAGGCTAAGAAGAAGGGATTGGCCCAGGATTGGCTTTGTGCAATGGTAATTGACTCTTGATTCTTGACTCGGTGATTAAATTAGGAAAATTGAGTCCATTTGATGTAAGACTTTGAATCAGAGTACCTAATTGGGTCGATTCAATTCAAAATGTCCCTGTGCAATTGGATCTAAATCCCCGATTCACTTCAAAAGGCCAACTCAGTGAAACAATAATTAATTATAAGATGGACATGAGTCACTGATGTAATAAGGATGGGGGCAGGGGGGGAAAGAGAACTGCAATTTTAAGATGGATCAACAGAAGCATAATTCTTAATAACGAGAAAGAATCGATCCACTTCCCTTTTATTTTCCTTTGATGAGCTTTCACATCTAATCTTGTGTTCAATTCTGGATGTCAGATTTTAACAAGGATTCAGAGAAATTGGGACCAGTACAGAAAAATCAATAGGAATGACCAGGAGGTTAGACAATAAGCTCTTTGAAAAGAGACTGAAATATGTGATCATATGAACGTTGACATATCAAAGAAAGCTAAGACATTATCTCTGCAGAGGGCAGGATAAGGGTTTATGTGATCCAGTAGAAACTGAAGAACTATATATATATATATATATATATATATATATATATATATATATATATATATATATATATATATTAAAAAGATTTAATTTGGCAGGGGGCATAGTAGTTGAACTAAATGGCCTCCTGCTATATTCAAGTACCAAGGATCACACTTTAAGGAGGACTTTGACAAACTGAAGAGGGTTTGGGGAAAGGCAGTGCTTCAATCTTAATTCCTGCATGGAACAACAGGTTGAATCCAACAATCTCAATCATCTTCGTCATCGTTTAACAACCCCATAATCCCTTGCACGGTGGAGTCTGGGCAATGAATGGAGCTAGCAGAGCATTTAATGGCCGGATGCCCTTCCTGTCTCCAATGCAAGGTTTTGTTCAGCAGGTATATTCTCATTGTGCCCAGAGAGAAAAATATTTGCCTCTACCTAGGATCGAACTCACAGCCTCCCGACTGTGAGGTGAGAACACCTCTAGGCCACTACACCACTCTGATTCAACAATCTCAATGATTTCAATGATCCTGTGGTTGCATGACTATTTCCCCCCCAAGTTTTAGGTAGACATTGTCCCAAGCGTCCCTTTCCAGCGCTATTTCATATTCTCAAATCTATGATCCAATAACTTCAAATAAGCTCAATCTCCAGACTGAAGATCTGTGGAGATTCTCAATCATGCTTGTCCCAAAGGTGCTTTTTTATCAAAAGGCAACTGAAAATCATCAAGGAAGTCCAGTTGCCTTTGGAAAAAGGATCTTACAGACTGAAGCTTCACACAAACTGTATTTAGGTAGCCAAGAAACACATGTGAATGCCTTACCTTTCCCTGGACAATCTTCACTGGGCAACCCAATCTTAGCTTTAATTCTTCCTCAGATATGTAGACTGTTTTTTTTAATTTTATTTATTTATTTGTTTGTCAAACATGTACAAGATAATAAGAGTAAGTATAAACATAAACATGAACAAAGGAAGTAAATACAGATGAATGGGGACAGTAAGACAGGGACGGTAGGCACACTTATGCACGCCCCCTTTAAGGACCTCTTAGGAATGGGGTGAGATCCACGGTATAGACCGTTTGAGGTTGAAGCTGTGAGCGGTTGAGGCTGTAACAATGGAGTCAGATAGGGCGTTCCAGGTGTTGACCACTCTGTGGCTGAAGTTGTATTTTCTGCCATCGAGTTTGGAGCGGTTTACCTTGAGTTTGTATTGGTTTGCCCGTGTGTTATTGTGGTTGAGGCTGAAGAAGTTGTTGACACGTAAGACGTTGTAATGGACCATTTTGTGTATTATGCTTAGATCTGACTGCAGGCAGCATAGTTGTATATTGTCTAGGCCCAAAATTTCGAGCCTGGAGGCATAGGGAATTCTATTGTGAGTAGAGGAGTGGAGAACTTTTCTCAAGAAATACCTCTAAACCCGCTCAATTGTGTTAATGTCTGATATACAGTGCAGGTTCCAGGCAGACGAGCTGTATTCAAGAATTGGTCTGGTATGCCCTAGTTAACAACTCCATGTTTCCAGAGAAGAAGTGTGGCTAAATAAGGTTAACGACTCTTAAAGCCTTTTGGGCAATGCTGTTACAGTGAACTCTGGGGCTTAGATCATCTGAGATAAGTGCTCCTAAGTCCTTGACAGAGTGAGGGTCATCTACAAGATCATTTCTTCCTAACATGTATTTGATGTTCTGATATTTTTGCCAATGTGTAGGACAAAGCATGAAAATTGGAGTTACCAATTGTGCAGCCATTCTACACTTCCATTAAATATCAAAGGAGACATCAAGAGTACATTCACATTATCAGTTGCAATGCTACTTTCCTCCCCAGTGGGCATCCTCAGGTTGCCTGAAAAACTCAAGAGGACTAAACCCATCTAAATTGGTGGAGAATTCCCAGAGACTATTTATACTCAACTATAGGTGAGGAAGCTCTTCAAGCTTCAAGGACCAGGGGAGACATGATAGCAGTGTTCCAATATTTGAGGGACTGCCACAGAGAGGAAGGGGTCAAGCTGTTGTCCAAGTCCCCTGAAGGCCAGACAAGGAAAACTGGATGGAATTGGAAACTGAACAAGGAGAGATTCAACCTGGAAATAAGGAGAAATTTTTTGACAGCCAGAACAATTAACCAACAGAACAGAAGTTTCCTTCGGAAGTTGTGGGAGCTTCATCACTGGAGGCTTTCAAGAAGAGACTGGACTGCCATCTGTCAGAAATGATGTAGGGCGGAGGGTTGGACTAGATGACCTACAAGGTCCCTTCCAACTCTGTTAATCTGAAAAAGCCCTTGTCCAATTGCAATAATTCAGCCTTCAGACAACTTCAGACAACCATCAGACATATCTGTTTGGATGTTTGAGAATCTTCATTGACATTTTTCAATGCATTTTGGGGAAGAATTCCCTGAGGTTGGTGTGGTTGGTACATTCCAATGACTCTGCCTGATCACCTTGTGCTGACCGGGTGAGCAATAAAACATCTCTCATCCACTTTTAACGACCCCATAATCCATTGTGGAATAGAGTCTGGACAACTGAATGGAACTGAGTGTTTACTGGCCGGATGCCCTTCCTGTCACCAATGTGGAGTTGTTGTTTTTTTCCAGCAGATATATTCCCAGTGGTGCCCAGAGAGAGAGAAATATCTCCTCTTCCTAGGATCGAACTCACAGCCTCCTGATTGTGAGGTGAGACCTCCACCTCCAGGCCACCACACCACTCAGCAATGGAACATGTCTGAAACTAAATATTTGTCCATTTGCGTTGATTCAGGCTTCAGACAACCTTCACACAAGCCCTTCAAGCATTTCCCCCACAGTGTGTTAGGCCCTTTCATTCCGTTCAGTTTCTCACTTGTCAGTTTTCCTATTTATTGTCAACATGCACTCCATTGTAATTCACCACTTTCTCAAGACTCGTCAAAACCCAAAACTTTCCAGGTTATGAGGGAACCAAAAGACACGGTTGCCCTGTCTATTTGAAAGGCTCGAGTTAACTGCCTGTGATGAAAATGCAGCTTCTGCATTTGGCTATCCCTGCACTTAAAATAATAAGGGTTGTGCCATCAATACGTGCAGGGGATAATGGAAAAGAGATTTAATCTGGTGTCTCAGACCCACAGATTTAAACTACGGCAAACCGATCGCTGTATTTAAAACTCTGTTTCAGCCAAGGAAGAAGTACATTGCTGTGCCAGTTTTTCACTACCTTGAAGCGTACCTTTTTGAGACTGAAACCCAAGTTTTACCACGGTTTAAACAGAAAGGTGTGCCGTGTCGAGGTGTTCTTTGGAAAAAGGAAGGATTCTTTTGAGAGAGAGGAGAGGAGAGGAGAGGAGAGGAGAGGAGAGAAGAGAAGAGAAGAGAAGAGAAGAGAAGAGAAGAGAAGAGAAGAGAAGAGAAGAGAAGAGAAGAGAAGAACCTGGAGACAAAGTACAAAGATCTACAAACAGAAATAGAACCACTGTAGCAAAGGAAAGCCATGATAGTACCAATAGTAATAGGTGCCCTGAAATCCCAAAACATCTGGAACATCACTTGAACACTGTCAGCGCTGAAAAATTCACCATCAGTCAAGTGCAAAAGGCAGCTTGACTTAGAACAGCTCCCATCCTGAGACAATATCTTTAAGACCATCAAACAACCACATTGTCCTATCCCAGGTCCTTGGGAAAGACACTCCAGGGGTGGATAAAAATGCCAGAACCATTCTGAACATCTGGCTGATTTCCTTGCCAAACCATAATAATGTTATCGTCTGTCCATTTTCATAGGAAATTTCTTTTTCTGATATGAGCTGGGTTTGGGGTTATGTGATTTTGAAAAAGAAAATCTATTGCCATTGCACAAATCCAGTATGACAGTCACTATATCAGGGTATTAAAATCTCATTCAATTTGCTTGCTTGTTTGCAGCCAGCCATTTCCAGCTGTCTCTGGCTGGTTTACATTTCAAACGTAAAGAAAAGGCAAAGATCATATACGTCTAGAAGTAGCAGACACAATAATCCAGCCTATCCTCATCCCCACCTACCCCAAAAAAATCCCTCAAAAGGACTCTAATTCCTGGAAGCAGAGCCAACTTTACAAAAACTTAGAGAACATCCATTATATGGATCTTGGGGAGATAAATTATTGGGCCTTCCTGCCTCTTAAATCTACACAAAATCTTATGGAATCTGTGACCTATGCAGAACATTGTTTTTTTTAAGAATAGAATAGAATAGAATAGAATAGAATAGAATAGAATAGAATAGAATAGAATAGAACAGCTTCCTAACAGACAGGAAACAGCAGGTGAAGCTAGGCAGAATCACATCCGATACCTGTACAATCAGCACAGGGGCCCCGCAAGGCTGTGTGCTTTCTCCACTTCTCTTCTCCCTATATACCAATGACAGCATCTCAAACGATCCATCTGTTAAAATACTGAAGTTTGCTGATGACACAACAGTGATTGGTCTCATTCGAGACAGCGATGAATCTGCATACAGACAGGAGGTTATACAACTTGCCTCATGGTGTAACTGGAACAATCTGGAACTGAACACACTCAAAATCGTAGAAATGGTGGTAGACTTTAGAAGAAGCCCTCCCATACTACCACCTCTTACAATACTAGGCAACACAGTATCAACAGTAGAGACCTTCAAATTTCTAGGTTCTATTATATCACATGACCTAAAATGGACCCCTAACATCAAAAACATCATCAAAAAAGCACAACAAAGGATGTTCTTTCTGCGCCAACTCAGAAAGCTCAAACTGCCCAAGGAGCTGCTAATCCAGTTCTACAGCAGAATGATTGATTCTGTCTTCTGCACCTCTATAACTGTCTGGTTTGGTTCTGCAACCCAACAGGACAGACACAGACTTTAGAGAGTAATTAGGACTGCAGAAAAAACAATTACTACCCACCTGCCTTCCATCGAGGACCTGTATACTGCACAAGTCAAAAATAGGGCTGTGAAAATATTTACAGACCCCTCACATCCCGAAGATAAATTGTTTCAACTCCTTCCCTCAAAATGACACTGTAGAGCCCTGCACACCAGAACAACTAGACACAAGGAAAGTTTTACCCCGAACGCCATCACTGTGCTAAACAAATAATTCCCTCAAAACTGTCCAACTATTTACAAAGTCTGCACTACTATTACTGCTAACCTTCTCATCACTCCTTATCACCCATCCCCTCCCACTTGTGACTGTAGGACTGTAACTTTGTTGCTTGTATCCTTATGATTTATATTGACTGTTTCCTACTTTGATTTGATTGCTTATTGTACCCTATGACTATCATTAAGTGTTGCACCTTATGATTCTTGACTCTTGACGAATGTATCTTTTCTTTTATGTACACTGAGAGCATTTGCACCAAGACAAATTCCTTGTGTGTCCAAGCACATTTGGCCAATAAAGAATTCTATTCTATCTTTAAAAAAAAAAAGAATAGAGCTGAAAGGGACCTTGGAGGTCTTCTAGTCCAACCGACTGCTCAGGCAGGAAACCCTATACTAATTGAGACAAATGGCTGTCTTCTGGAGGCAAGTTCTTCTCACTGTCAGGAAATTTCTCCTTAGTTCTATGTTGCTTCTCTCCAGAGTGTGTATCCACCAGGTTCTGACCAGTTCTAGAGAACCAGTAGTGGAAATTTTGCATAATTCAGAGAACCAGCAAATCCCACCTCTGACTGGCCCCACCCCCATCTATTCTCTGCCTCCTGAGTCCCAGCTGATCGGCTGGGTCTTCTTTGGTTGCCCTGCACAGGAGAATGGATCTGGAAAGCAGGTTAGTGGGGTGGGGAGGGAATGGAGATTTTACAGTATCCTTCCCCTGCCATGCCCACCAAGGCACGTCACGCCCACCAAGCCACGCCCACAGAACCGGTAGTAAAAAAAATTTGAATCCCAGCACTGCTTCTCTCCTTGATTAGCTTCCCCCCATTGTTTCTTGTCCTGCCTTCAGGTGCTTTGGAGAATAGCTTGACTCCCTCTTCTTTGTGGCTGTCCCTGAGATATTGGCATGCCGCTATCATGTCACACCGAAGGAGCTTCTGGAGATCAAATATAAGCCACCCCAGGGTGACTGGTTTTCCGATGAAGAAAACCAAGTAGTTACCCTTATTTGTCCACTTAATTCCAGCAACACGAGCAGCGATGTGAGATGTTTCAGAATGCAACATCAAAAATCAAGCACAGGGCAGCTCTGTCTCTCCACCACCTAGCTTATATATTCAGATTGACTCTCCTAAGGCCACTGGGCCTCCTGTAGCTATCGCACCTAAAGCGAAATAAAATACAATCGCTTATAAAATAAAGATCAAGAGCAGCAATCGTGTTAGAAAATATTTTATGATTTGTGCAATGGCGAAGGAGGAGAGAGGTGTGCTGGATATGTTCGCTGCCTTGAGTGATTTGTAAAAATAATGCAGGTAGTCCTTCACTTAGTGACCATTTGAAATTACAATGATACGGAAAAAAGAGACGTGATAATTATTTTTCACGCTTATGACCACTGCAGCATCTCCATGGTCACAGGATCAAAATTCAGATGCTTGAAAACTGGCTCATAATTATGGCGGTTGCACTGTCCCAGAGTCATGTGATCGCCTTTTGCCGCCTTCAGACAAACAAAGCAATAGGACTTAGCACTTAGACTTATATACCGCTTCACGGTGCTTTTACAGCCCTCTCTAAGCGGTTGACAGAGTCAGAATGTTGCCCCCAACAATCTGGGTCCTCATTTTACCCACCTCGGAAAGGATGGTAAGGCTGAGCCAACCTGGAGCCTGTTGAGATTCGAACTGCCAAATTGCAGGCAGCCGGCAGTCAGCAGAAGTAGCCTGAAGTACTGCACTCTAACCACTGGGCCGCCATCAACGGGGAGGACAGATTCACTTAATAGCCCATGTTGCTATCTTAACAGCTGCAGTGATTCACTTAACTATTATGGCAAGGAAGGTAATAAAAACGGGGCAAAGCTCACCCAGAAAATGTCTCGCTTAGCAGTAGAAATTTTGGGCTCAGTTGTGGTTGTAAGACAAGGAACCTGAATGAAAGACAACATCTTGTCTTGATAGCAATGTTCCCTATCTCTTTAGTCATGTTTGTGCATTTCTGTGGTGCGTAGTTGTGGTGGAGCAATGGTTAGAGTGTAGGATTGCAGGCTGATTCTGCCCACAGCCAGGTGTTTGATTCTCAAAGGCTCAGGGTTGACTCAGCCTTCTAGCCTTCCAAAGTCAGTAAAATGAGGACCCAGATTGTTGGGGGCAACAGGCTGACTCAGTAAACTGCTTAGAGAGGGCTGTAAAGCCCTCTGAAATGGTATATAAATCTAAGTGCTATGCCAAGTAGTCAATATTTACTAAGCCTGTGTTACTATCATTTTTCTCATCTTTCCTATTACCTATCTCCTTGTCTACTTAGGACTATAACTTCGTTGCTTGTATCTTTACGATTTATATTGCTTTATTTTGTTTACTAGCATGATTATGTTGATTGCTTATTTAGTATCCTGTGACTATCACTAAGTGTTGTATCTTATGATTTATGATGAATGTATTTATGATGACGATAGTCATGACTTATCATCTATGTTTTTATATACACTGAGAACTTATGCACTGAAGACAAATTCCTTGTGTCCAATCAGACTTGATCAATAAAGAATTCTGTTCTATTCTATTCTATTCTATTCTATTCTATTCTATTCTATTCTATTCTATTCTATTCTATTCTATTCTATTCCACTCTACTCTACTTTGTTCTACTTTACTGTACTCTACTCTGCTCTGCTCTGCTCTGCTCTACTCTACTCTACTCTACTCTACTCTACTCTACTCTACTCTACTCTATTCCATTCCAAATCCCTTCAGTGTATCTCCCCAAACTTCACCCAGCAGATATAGCTGTACAGCTGGTTTTCTTTAAAAAAAAAATCTTGCCTGGATGCTATTAGAAGCAACAACTCCTTGAGACACTGATGTTCAAAAAAAGCTGCCACCTTCTGTTACTGCTGAGCTCAGAGCTATCTCAAAAATGATGTCAACTTTCCCCCACCAGACTAAATGTTAAAAAAAAAAACCATGTGCGGCTGTTAAATATTCAAACTGTTTGCTATGTTCCTTTGATCTGTAGCTCCTCTGCTTTTTCAGCTTCATCGGTTATGCAGATTTTCAGATAATGTATCTGAAGCTGCACACTCTGTAGTAATGGGCATAGAATCGGTGTCCGGTGCATTTCAGCTCCCCTTGTTTTGTTAAGCCACACTTCCTGCCACGGGAATTATAACTGATAGGGGTACAACCAGGGGTGGGCTTCAAAAAAGTTAGCAACTGGCTCTCTTCCTGGTTGCTATTTCTCTCTTTTAATATATATATATATGTGGATCTTTGGTTGTTCGGGTTTTCTCCCGCGTAAGATTCGAAGTATCTAGGCAACGTTTCGATGAAGTCGAGTCGAAACGTTGCCTAGATACTCGAATCTAGCGGGAGAAACCCAACAACCAAAGATCCACATACAAATACCAGAGAACCTCAGAAAACAAACAAATATATATATATATATATATATATATATATATATATATATATATATATATATATATATATATATATATATAGAGAGAGAGAGAGAGAGAGAGAGAGAGAGAGAAAATACAGGTAGTTTTCGAGTTACGACCACAATTGAGCCCGACATTTATGTTGCTAAGTGAAGCATTGGTTAAGAGAGTTTGACCCATTTTACGACTTTACTTGCCCCCCTTAGGGAAGTGAATCACTGGAATTGTTAGTAAGTTAGTAAGATGGCTGTTAAGTGAATCTGGATTTCCCATTGATTTGCTTGTCAGAAGGTCATAGAAACTGATCCCATGACCTCCGCAACTGTCATAAATAGGAAGCATCTGAATTTTGGTCATGTGACCATGGGGATGCTGCCACATAAGTGTGAAAAACAGTCATAAGTCACATTTTTCAGTGCCACCGTAACTTTGAACGGTTACTGAATGAACTGTTGTAAGTCGACGACTACCTGTAGTCATAGAACTTATGGAATAAGAGTTGGAAGGGACCTTGGAGGTTATCAAGTCCAACACCCCCCACCCCTGCTGAAGCAGGAGACCCTATACCTCTTCTTGAAAGTCTCCAATGATAGGGCACCCAAACCTCTGGAGGCAAATCATTCCATTGATTGATTGTTCCAACTGTCATGAAATTTCTCTTTGGTTCTAGGTTACTTCTCTGCTTGATTAGTTTCCATCTGTTCCGGACTAGCAGGCTCAAAAGCCTGCAACTCTGATTGGCCCGCGAATAGTAGATCGTGATTGGTCGCCACAGACTGATGCGATTGGCTAGTAAACGGGCTGCCGCGATTGGCCCTGCCAAGAGCGGCAAACTCAAAGCGCTTTCATTGGCTGCCTAGCCACAGCCAGCCCTATATAAGGGGCTGCTGCGGGTGGGATATTTCGCTCAGATCTGAAGTCACTAATAAAGAGCTGTTGTTGTTATCTGAGTCTTGCCTCTGTTCTTGAACCATCCTCCCAGATTTAACGCCATCCATTGGGTCTTATCTTCCCTTCTGGTGCTTTGGAAAATAGATTGATCCCCTCAGTTCTTCAGAATTGAAGAAGTTTCAAGTTTTTTTTCAAGGAAAAAAAAAAAACCAAGAAAATCTGGTTGCCTTTTGGAAAAATACCTTTTTGGACATTCAGCAACAAGGAACCTGAGATCAAAAATTTGGTTACTTTCACAGCCATCCAACCACTTTCAGTGGGATGGCAAGGGATGTCACAAAGGAAACTGTGTGGTCCCCCTGAAAAGGTGACCCTTAAGGAAGGTCTAACCACTGTCTCTTTTTACCCACTCCGTTTCTCCTTAATTTACAGGTTTTGCAAGCCCAAGTACTGGAATATCCAATTTGTCACAAAGTAGCTTACACAATGCGCTACACATTTACATGAATGGCTCCATGTCTCAGGTCCAGGGTTCAGCCAATGATCCCATCTTCATCCTGCACCATGCCTTTGTTGACAGGTAAGTTTGATTTGATTTGTTTGATTTGTCAACCGCTTACTAGATAATAGGTATAAGCATAACCATAGTTATGAATACATGAAATGGACACATAGGGGATGACCATGGCTTGTGACCATAGGTTAGGCAAGGAGCTGGTCCTGAAAGATTTTTCAAAGATTATGCTTACAGGTTTGGCTATGGCAGTGGATAGCTTTTTTAAGAAGTAGGTACATATTCCGTCCGGTCCAATAGACAGAGATGGTTTTAGACTGTGTAGTGCTTTTTCAACATTGTCTTCTGTAAAATCGATATGTATTAGATCATTGTAGTTTTTCTGTGGTTCAGCTAAGAAATACTGGGCATGATCCATTGCTGTTTACAAATACTGAGCCAAAGAATGTGTTAAAGAGGTTGGCTTTAATGGTGTCGTCGTGGATCTTGAGTCTTTTAGTTTGTTGTTTACAAAATTGTAAAAAGCGCGGGTGGAATTGGTGCGTAGAAGGTTTTCCTCTTGTTTAATGTGATAATTGGTGCATTCAGTCTTTATCTGGTGGCGTAAATTTTTATATCAGCTTTTGAAATTGGCAACGTGACCAGATTTGTTTTTCCACCAGAGTGATCTCTTTCTGGATTGAAGTTTCCTTATTGTTATGGGTAATCTGTTTTTTGTTTGTTTGTTTGTTTTGGGACATATAGTTTGATGACTCTTTTGACTTCAAGTAAAAATATGTTGTAATGGTCTTCAACAGTATTGCATCCAGTGAATAGAGACTGCCAATCAAGGGATGAGAGATCAATAAGTTGGATATTTCCTGGTAAATATTACAACTTCCATGTTAGCAGAGATCACAAAAATTGGATATATGAATTAGAAGAGAAACTTTGCAGAGATTCTAGGATTTAGAGGTTGGCTATTATTTATGTCTATATAATAATTTTGAGTTTACTATGGCTTTCCCATAGATAATATGCTAGAAAAAATGCCAGATGAAGACCATACTATGTTCTAGGGGCATGTGTCTTGAATGGAGTGGAGAGAGTGGAGTGGAGTGCAGTGGAGTGGAGTGGAGTGGAGTGGAATGGAATGGAATGGAATGGAATGGAATGGAGCATAGCATAGCATAGCATAGCATAGCATAGCATAGCATAGCATAGAATGCAGAAAAATGCAGAACATAATAGAAAGCAGAAAAATGCAGAATGGAATAGGATAGAATAGAATAGAATAGAATAGAATAGAATAGAATAGAATAGAATAGAATAGAATAGAATGAGAATGGAATGGAATGGAATGGAATGGAGTGGAGTGGAGTGGAGTGGAGTGGAGTGGAGTGGAGTGGAGTGGAGTGGAGTAGAGTAGAGTAGAGTAGAGTAGAGTAGAGTAGAGTAGAGTAGAGTAGAATAGAATAGAATAGAATGCAGAAAAATGCAGAACATAATAGAAAGCAGAAAAAATGCAGAATGGAATGGAGTAGGATAGAATAGAATAGAATAGAATAGAATAGAATAGAATAGAATAGAATTCTTTATTGGCCAAGTGTGATTGGACACACAAGGAATTTGCAGAAGGTCTCATGCAAACAGCAAAGTGATAAATCCTAAGATAAGCCATAACTAACAAAATTAAACAAAATTAATACTTTGTCCCAGTGGTGACTGATGATATGCCATCAAGTCATTGTTGATCCCACAGATAGATTTTCTTCATTATGATCTGCCCCCAAACTGGTCTTCAGTCGTTCTAACAATGTATTCATCACCACTGTAACTGAGTCATTCATTTTGCTTTATTTAACTAATGGTAGCCCAAACTCACATCACGCGACAGATTGTGACTCTCCCCCCCCCCCTTTGCTAAACCGGGAGTGTGCATGGCTAGCATGTGACGTATCTAGCCCACAGGCTGTGAGTTTGACAGCCCTGATATAGACCATTATAGAGCATTCCCAGACATAGCAGAAAAAATATATATGAGTTTTTAGTTTAACTCTCATTAAATGGAAAATTCTGGGATTTAACCTCTTAATGGTGGGGAAGTGGGGGGGGGCGAAGTGAGGTTAACTTGTACCTTTCTAACAAAACCTGCCATGCAAAATTACAGTCTATGGATGAAATTGTCTCCCAAAATTGTCTCCATGTCAGCTCACATTCCATCTTGGATTGGATTTGGGGCTGCCAAAGGGGAATGAAAGTAAAGTGAGAAGCCACAACAACATTCTTTCACCAGAACTTAAGGTCAAGTCGCTGGAGTTTGGAGGGGAGTGACCGGACTTCTGGGCAGGAGCGCAGAATGGAGGTGGATTGGAGAGTGTGACTTGAGGGTCTATTGAATTCCATAGGACTCAGGATACAAAAATGTATTACATTTGTCAGTTATAAGCAGAAATGCTTATCCATTATGCTTATCAAGCAGAAATGGGGTCAGTGAGATTAGGGTTGCAGTCAGTGGTGGGTTTCCAAATTTTTTCCTACTGGTTCTATGCGCGCATCTAACATGTGCTTTGTGCATGCACGCAGGGCTCAAAGACCAACCTCTATCAACCCTGGTGAGCTGAGCTATTTTTTAGCTCAGCTGAAGTGCGGCAATCCGCTCTGCCATGCGAATCACCTGAGTTAAAAAAAATAAGGGAATATAGGAGAGGTAAGGGCGGGAGAGGCCAGCCAGAGGTGGTATTTGCCGTTTCTCCAAACTAGTCAAAATTTCCTCTACTGGTACACCAGAACCGATCTGAATCAGCCAGTGGTGGGATTCAAATTTTGTTACTACTGGTTCTGTGGGTATGGCTTGGTGGGCATAGCAGGGGAAGGATACTGTAAAATGTCCAGTCAGGGGTGGTATTTGCTAGTTCTCCGAACTGCTCAAAATTTCCACTGCTGGTTCTCCAGAAATGGTCAGAACCTGCTAAACGCCACCTCTAGTTGTAGTTGTCTATGTCTCTGAAATAGTAAAGCCCTTTAAATTGTACAAATATTTTCCATATTAACAAAGTTAAAGGACAAAACGTTAAAAATAAAAAATAAAATAAAAAAACACACTTCAAAGATGCATATCGAGCTGTTCCTTCTTCTGCTTTTAGTTCTCTGACTAAAGCAAATTTTCTAACCTTTTACTATCAAGAAATGCCATCCAGCTCAAAGGGAATTATTTATGTGGAGTCTCTCCCCGCCCCCGGGGTCATTGGATTTCTCAAGAGTTTCAATTTAACACTACCTAATAGTACTACTCAGAGCAGATTCTTAAATTTGTGATAACAGAGAAAGGTCAATTCTATTTGAAATCTGAAGAGAGCACAACCTTGCAAAGTTTGAAAATTCGGTTTTATTGGAATTGGTTTGAATCACGGAATGTTTTCATTGTTGAAATCATACAGGTTTTTTTTTAAAAGAATGTTGCGATCACGCTAATTATTAATGCCTTTTATATTTTCTATTTTGAAGGGTTCACATGATGACATTATTGTTAGAACCCGTTGCCCCTAATTAAAATAATATCCCTTCAAAAATGAGAGAGTCGTTGAGGCCGCTTGGAGGTTTATCCGTGTCATCATTTCAAATGACGAAATGATTTCCCTGATGTCACAGATAAACCTCCAGATGACCTTAACGGCCTGCTAAATGAATGCAAATGACCAGCTGTCTGCAAGGAGTCTAAATCCATTCTCCACCATCCAGTTATAGCTGAAGGAGCTTCTTGGATGAGAAGCGAAACATCTTCAAAGAAAAACCAGAAAGTCCAGTTGCCTCTTGAAAAAAAGGACTTTTGGGACAACCACGACCTGGATGACTGGGGATCTCCCTAGGCATTTCTCAGAGGAAATTTCTGACTCTCGGTTTTCCAAACTAAATTGCACCTTCCAATCACACTTACCGAAGTTTAGATTCAGGGTAGTCAAGCTCAAACCTTTTGTGGCGATTTGGAAACATAAACAGAATGATGCAGTAAAATGAATAATAAGATTAAGATCATGCAACCAGAGAATTTTAAAAGCATTCAGTTGGGCCATCCAGCCTATGAAGTCCAATTACTTAATATTGTCCAATTTCACTGTGCAAAACTCCAAATATAAGTACCAATAACTACTGGCTATCTATCCATATAGACAGTTTATAATCAACTATTATTCCTGTATTTTTAGAAATTGGCAGAGCGGTCTATACACCATCATTTCATCCTCTAATAAAAAGATTCTTCCTTTATTCTTTAGAACACTCGTACAGCAATCACAATCTATTCACAGAACAATTATTAGAGAAAGCAACACCCTTGGCTCTCAATTTTGTCATCCTTTATTGGTCTGTTCGACCCCGATTTTGACTTTTCTTTTTTTTAAAAAAGAAAGAAAGACAAGTATATAACATTTTCCTACCCATGGTACATTTTAATATGGTTATTTCAGGGTGGGGTGGGTGGATATATATTTTCCATTAGCTTTGGAGCGCCAAAGGATAACAGAGCATTTGGTAAGTGCAAAGGTTAGTGGCAGGCTAACTTAAATTCCATTAGCCTGAGAAGCAGTGTTTATTGGAATGCACAACAAATTGAATTTCCAAAATGTAGCAGACTAACCTTCTCTGGCCCTCTGCCCAGAATTGCCAGCTAATGGCCGAAATAAGTGATTAACCCCTTGAAAATTGCCATGAAGCTGCACATACCATGTTGTGTTGGTTATTTGCCATAATTTCCTGTGCACAGTTGGGACAAATTGCTGGTTTTGGTTTGAGAGCTGATTGCCGGGGGGACTTCTAGCCTCAAAATAAGCACCCCTGGAGGTAGTGGTCAGCAGAGAGATGCATTTCTGATATCCATTTGTTAGTCTTTTTTTTTTCTGGATTGGTTGGTTGCAGAGGTGGTTCTGACCAGTTCTGGAGAACTGGTAGCAAAAATTTTGAGTAGTTTGGAGAACCAGCAAATACCACATGTCAATGTTCCAGAAAATCTCAACTCCAATCAATAACTCCGAGACAGAAATCTTCTCAAGGGTTCCTTTTGTTAGAGTAGTAATCTGAAAGTTCCAGGTTTCCCTTCAATAAGTAAAATATTACAAATTCACTTCCTGAAGCCCTCATTGCATCACATGCCCCAATCACCATCCGTCCCAACTTGAGATGTTCCCTCAACCACTGCTCAACCAGGTGCAGAAATAACATGACCTTGACTTAGAAGAAGAATACTATTATGTCTAACCATATACGCTCCAAGAAATTCCCCCCTCCCATTTTCCCAGACTCAAGAACATGGCAGTGTGGAAGCGTCTGGTGCTAATACGGCTTCCAAAGCTGACAGGCGTCCCCCCCTTGAAAAAATCTGACTGGGGATTTTACAGTATCCTTCCCCTGCTATGCCCACCAAGCCACGCCCACAGAACCAGTAGTAAAAAAAAAATTGAATCCCACTACTGGTTAGTTGGCTGGTTTGGTTTATAATCTCATTTGATCCAGGAACTCAAAAATCCTTATGAAGAGATCTCTCTTTGTTTTATTGCCAGAACAACCACCCTGTGAGGTAGGGCTAGTTCTATGATGACTTGGGGCTTCCAACAGCACCACTTTTTTTTTTTTTTTTTGAGAATTGAGGATGCAGCTTGCTAGTAGTCCTCGACTTACAACAGATAACAGATAATCAGAGTTGGAAGGGACCTTATAGGTCATCTAGTCCAACCCCCCACCTGAACGGGAGACCCTACACCATTTCTGACAAATGGAAGTCCAATCTCTTCTTGAAAGTCTCAAGGGATGACGCTCCCACAACTTCCGAAGGCAACTTCTGTTCCACGGGTTGATTGTTCTCACTGTCAGAAAGTTTCTCCTTATTCCCAGGTTAAATCTCTCCTTGTTCAGTTTCCATCCATTATTCCTTGTCTGGCCTTTAGTTGCTTTAGAAAACACCTTGACCTCTTTCTTCATCTCTGTGACAGCCCCTCAAATATTGGAAGACTGCTATCCTGGAAATCCAAAATAAATGAATAAATGAAAGCAGGATTAATGTTCAAGAGAAACAATTTTTAAAAAATATTTGAGGTTCATTTCATACAGTAAATCATCAGCATACAGAGCAGTAAATAATCATTGATATTTTTCAAAATATAAAAAGGAAGGAAGGAAGGAGGGAAGGAGGAAGCGTTGGAAGAAATGTGTTCAGTTCCAAGTGGGGAACTGAAGACACTGGAAACATGGAGGCTGTTTTGAAAGATGGTTTAATGATGGATAGGATCACATGCGTTGGAACTCCTAAGCAAAAAAAAAGGGGGGGAAGGAATGCTGAAAGTGCCTGGGTTTTATGCCCTCTGTTGGGATTTGAATTTGAATTTGAATTTGATTTGAATTTGAGTTCTGATTGGTTGTCAGACTCCCATGGGGCCAGGCAGGAGCAACTCTGTAGGCTGTCCTGAGTCCCAGGTTTGGTTGAGTCTTGCTGGATGATGATGTAATGAAAAGGCTTTAGGCAATTCCTATAGTTCTATCTGGAGATCTTTGTTATGTAGAATAGACTGGCCCAGACCTTAATGGTCCATTAGCAAAGATGCGGGGGGCGTGTTTCTGCCTCTCTGAGTTTCTAATTTCTTTTAGGGGAAATATTTTGCCTTTTTAGTGTATCCTAAAATATGTCATTTTTCTAGGAGAGGGGTGGGTTTTAATTTCCAATGGAAGGAAGGAAGGAAGGAAGGAAAGAAGGAAGGAAGGAAGGAAGGAAGGAAGGAAGGAAGGAAGGAAGGAAGGAAGGAAGGAAGGAAGGAAGGAAGGAAGGAAAAAACGTTTAGTTTGAAGTTTAGTTTACTTTATTGGTATTGCACCTTGTACAACGAAATTAAATGCCATCTTCATTGTACATCATAACTATAAAAATAAAACACACACATCCTTCACATTCTATACAATTGAATTGAAAACCCAATATTGCATTAATAATGCACTATGCTAAAAGGGATTGGAAGGTGGGGAGAAGGAAGGAAATTCATATAGGACCATAATCTATAGATAGAAATCTATAGGAGATTTCTCTCTTGTGACCTAAATATTGCTAGCTCAGAAGGGACCAGCTGGGGAAAATGGTGGAGAAGGAAACAGGGAAAAGTCTAAACAATAAAATAAAACCAAGCCAAATTTGGAAAGGATACAGAAGGTTTTGCCAGGTGACTGAATAGTTTTGTGTCTATTCTCCTGGCATGAATAAAAGATGACAAAAGATGTTGATAATCAGCTCTAACTTCTTTTAAAATTTAATTTAATTCTTCAATTAGAAAGCTCTAAAGAACAAAATGAAATGATCAAAGCATAAGTATGGATGTGATGGAAGCTAAGAAGGGTTATAAATACTGAAAGTTATATAGAACGATAGTCAATGGTGTTGGCATAAATCAGATTTTTTTTCCCTTTAAATAATCTCTAATTGCTTTGGCTTACTACTTTTTCCTCCTTTATTCTTACCCCCAATGGAAATAGCATGATGGGTAGAGAGATACCTATAAAATATAAAGTCCCACATTTCATTAAGTAGTCTTCACTGCATTGCCAGGAGTAACAAGAAGACCTGCAACATTTTTTTAAAAAAAACCCATGTTATCATTTTCAGTTATTAAATCCAACCGACCGCGTTTCTCACAAAATAAGGCCGGGCCTTATTGTTTTTTGACCCCCGAAAAAACAGCTAGGCCGTCTTTTCGGGGGTGACTTAATTTCCTTCCCCCACCTAGAGCGGCCTATACGCATGTACCTCGCCACGAGGCCACTTCTATCGGCCGATGAAAGCTCCCTTGAAGGCAGAGTCCCCAGCCGCTTTGGGGTGAGGCGTGGTTGCCTGTGTCCCCTCGCCATTAGGCAGTCTCTTTCGGGCGATGGAAGCTCCCCAAGTGCAGTCACCAGCCACTTCGATCGGCCAGTAGAAGCAGCCTCAGGGCGAACGCACACACACATTTGCCTCGCTGCGAGGCTGCTGCCTTTGGCAGACGAAAGCTCCCTTGAAGGCAGAGTCCCCAGCTGCTTCGGGCAAGGCGTGGCTGCCCGTGTCCCCTCGCCATTAGGCAGTCTCTTTCGGGCGATGGAAGCTCCCCAAGTGCAGTCATCAGCCACTTCGATCAGCCGGTAGAAGCGGCCTTGGGGCGAACGCACACACACATTCCCCTCGCCGCGAGGCCGCTTCTATCAGCCGATGAAAGCTCCCTTGAAGGCAGAGTCCCCAGCCACTTTGGGGTGAAGCGTGGTTGCCTGTGTCCCCTTGCCATTAGGCAGTCTCTTTCGGGCGATAGGAGCTCCCCAAGTGCAGTCATCAACCACTTCGATCAGCCGGTAGAAGTGGCCTCGGGGCGAACGCACACACACATTCCCCTTGCTGCGAGGCCGCTTTTACTGGCTGATCGAAGTGGCTGATGACTGCACTTGGGGAGCTTCCATCGCCCAAAAGAGACTGCCTAATGGTGAGGGGACACAGGCAGCCACGCCTCACCCTAAAGCGGCTGGGGACTCTGCCTTCGGGGAGCTTCTATCAGCTATTGGGGTGTTCTAGCCTAGGCTACCTGCAGGGCACTCCTAAAGGCAAGTTTTCTCCCCACCCCCCCTTTCCCTCCCCCCCCCCCCCATTTCTCTTCACCTCGTGTAGTTCTAACAAATGATGTGAGAAATAGCGGGGGGACGCATGGTTTAAATAGGCCTAAATTTGGGGGGAGGGGCTTAATTTCACCTCATGCCTAGAAATCATGCTGGGCCTTCCTATTGGTGGAGGCCGTATTGTTGGAGAAACACGGTATTTCTATGCAGCTTTTGCAAAGCTTTATGGAGTTAATCATGGATGAACTTTAAAATATATTTCATTTTGTTTTCCTGGCACATTAATTTCATTCCTGCAAAGAAACTTCCTTAGTCCATATTGGCTAATAGGATTACTTTACGCTAAATGAAAAGCACGTGCCCTAAATTCATAAATTCTCACAGTAAAGAATTCAATTCCTCCTCCAGCCATCGCGACCCTGAGCAGGGAAAGTCAAAATGGAAGTTAGAGACAAACTCCGTCTGGCAAAAAAATGAGCTGAGCTGGAAATCGCAAGACAATCGTGCCATTGTTTCAGTAATTAATATTCCCTTTGATATTCAAATTACTCATTAAAAATCTGGTATGGTAATTTCCATAGTCGGTGCCCTAGGTAACTAATTTGCTATAACACAACAAGGAATGCTGTTCAGGGTTTAACAATTTCCCTCTCATTTCGAGGCTAGAAATTCATCAAGGGTCTAAAATACCGTAATTTTTCTCAACCTTGACAACGCTAAGATCAAGTGAGGTACTAATACAACTCTATAAAGCCTTAGTAAGACTACACCTAGAGTATTGCATCCAGTTTTGGTCACCATGACATAAAAATGTTGTTGAGACTCTGGGAAGAGTGCAGAGAAGAGCAGCAAAGATGATTAAGGGGCTGGAGGCTGAAACATATGAAAAATGTTGCAGGAATTGGGTATGTCTAGTGAGAAGTAGGACCAGGGGTGACATGACAGCAGTCTTCCAATATTTGAGGGGCTGCTCCAAAGAAGAAGAGGTCAACATATTTTCCAAACACCAGAAGGCAAGACAAAAACCAGTGGATGGAAACTAATCAAAGAGAGATCCAACCTAGAAATAAGGAGAAATTTCTTAACAGTGAGAACAATTAACCAGTGGAACAGCTTGCCACCAGAAGTTGTGAATGCTCCAACACTGGAGGCTTTTAAGAGGAGACTGGACAGCCATTTATCTGGGATGGTAGGGGGTCTCCTACTTGAGCAGAGGGTTGGACTAGAAGTCCTCCAAGGTCCCTTCCAACTCTTTTGTTCTCTTATATCTGATCCCAGTACTTCTTGGCAGTCCACCAAACATAATAAAATTGACTGGTTCCGTTGATTCCCTCTCCAGCTCTTATTTGATATTTCTTTAAAATCTTTGACAATTTAAGAAATTGTGCATGATACTCTGATTATGCTCCAGTTCATCAAATTGCCCCTAAACTGTGAGATCAGAATGCATCAGTTATTATTAGATCTCTCTAATCCTATTGTGAACAGATTCACTTGTGGTCCTTTGCCTGCTCGTTGGCTAAATGAAGGCGATAAATTTAGAATCCCTCATTGCTACCACTCACTTTGGGGCAAATGTAAACATGGCCCTGAGCCGCTGTATATAAGCAAGAACCTATTGACCGCACTGACGTGCAAAACTCATGGGAAGTTAGAATACATGAGCATGCATCACCCATTTTTCCATGTATTTATTAAATATGAAGGGGGTGCAGTTAAAGATGCCAAGCTTGTCAGGTGTAAAGTTGACCTCCTGGGTTCGAGACCCAAGTGCTGCACAATGAGGTGAATTCCCCTTCCTCACTCCAGCCCTTCTAGCAGTTCGAAAGCATGAAAATGCGAGTAGATAAATAGGTACCACTTCAGTGGGAAGTTAACTGCATTCCATGTTCCTCAGCATATAGTCATGCTGGTCATATGACTACAGAAAGGGTCTTTGGACAATGCAGACTCCTTCAGCTAAGAAACAGAGATGAGCAGCGTCCCCTAGAGTTAGACACAACTGGTTGGAGGAAACCTTCACCTTTTATTGAACATGTGGATGGGCTCATCTGAACCGCACAGAAACAAGGCAGAAAGCATGAAGCGTAGCTGTGCCTCTGAGCTGTACAATCAGAAAGCTAGAAGAAATGAACTTGCAGAGATAAGCAAAGCCCAGGCCATAGTTGCAAAGCTGCAATGAAAAATTCTCCACTGATGCCTCCCCGCTTTTCTGTGGCAGGCAAGCAGCAGGCTAGCTGACAGGTTGTTAAGTCAAGGACCATCTGTGCCCAAAACTTTTTGAATTTCTAATGATCTTCTGGTCTTCCGGTGGACTGTCCAGGCAGGTCTTTTCACCGTTTGCATGGAAGCCTGCATCTAATCTCTTGTTTATCTGGATCAATCAGGACCAACTACCCAGCGGTGAGCTGTGGCCGGTTTGGATTGGTTCTAACGAACCAGTAGTTCTGACAATCAGCTGGCCCCGCCCACCTGCCCCTGCCCTATCTGGTCCTACGTTTCTGCCTTTTTCAGCTCAGCTGATTCAGGTGGCATAGTAGATTTTGCATGCCTCAGCTGTTTTACTTACCGGGGCTGCCCTGTAGAGGTTTAAAATGGTGTATTTGGAATGCTGCGTGCGCTTACAGAACCGGTTTTTAAACCGGATGCAGCCCACCATTGCAACTACCGCATGAACATTTATTCCTGGCTATTTTAAATGTGAAAAGTGTCGTTTCCTTTGTTGAAATATTCATATCAAACTTTCCTCCCACAGCATTTATGAACAGTGGCTCCGGAGACACAAACCCCTGCTCCAGGCCTACCCCGAGGCCAACGCTCCTATTGGACACAACCGGGGATATTTCATGGTCCCGTTCATTCCTCTCTACAGGAACGGGGAATTCTTCATTTCATCCAAAGAATTGGGCTACGATTATGAATACCTCGTGGAACCAGGTAATCTGATCCCTCACTCTAAGTAGGACCAGTAGAGGCAAGGCAGTCCGCAGTTTTGTGCCTGTCCTTATTCATTGGCTCAGCAGGACTCTCAGAAATAAGATTCCCATTGAGAAGCATAATACAGGTAGTCCTCAATTTGTAACCGTTTACTGAGTGACAGTTCGAAGTTCCCTAAAAAATAGTGGCTTACAACTTGTGCCAGGTGTCTGAATGTTGAGCATGTGAATGTGGGGAAGCAGCAATGTTCATAAGCATGATGTGTCAAGGCTCCAAGTAATACATCCCCTTCAATGAAAACTCTGAGGCAGGCACATTCCTCAAAGAACATTTTATTGGGACATATCAAATTGGCACAGCCTTGGTGGAAAACCAGCTCTTAAGTTCCTGCTGGTTTGACTCCCAATTAAAAGTAAAATGTTGTCACTCCCCACACCACCCCTGAGTCCCCAGTCATATGATCCGATCAGCATGCAGCCCAGTTGCTAGGTGACCTCAGTCTCCATCTTCCAAACACCTGCAGAAACATCCTTGCTTCCCAGGGGAAAGAATTTTATTTTGGCTACAACACCCCAGCTATCTCGAGACCTCCCTGCAAGCCCCTTGCTTTAGGGCAAGGGTCTTCAAACTTGGCAAGTTTAAGACTTGGGGACCAGAGGTGTTATTCAGCAGGTTCTGATCAGTTCTGGAGAACCAGTAGCGGAAATTTTGAGTAGTTCGGAGACCCGGCAAACACCACCTCTAACTGGAGATTTTACAATATCCTTCCCCTGTCACACCCACCAAGCCATGCCCACAGACCCGGTAGTAAAAAAAAAACTGAATTCCACCACTGTTGTGGACTTCAACTCCCAGAATTCCTGAGCTAACATGACTGGAGGAGGAATTCTGGGAGTTGAAGTCCAAAAGTCTTAAAACTGTCAAGTTTGAAGATCCCTGCTTTTAGGCTGCGTCGGCCCTGAAGCTAAGCAAAAAGAAACCTCCTTAGAGAAAAGCTACAAAAAGGAAATGGCCACAGTTAGGCCAGCTTCAGGGTTACACATGAAAAACAATCATAACTCACTTTTTCAATGTTGTTGTAACTTTGAACGGTTACTAAAACATACCATCGTAAGTTGACGACTAGCTATGTATGTATGCATTCTGTTTGCTTGCTCTGCTCGTCAAAGGTGATAAATACAAGTTTAAGAACTACCTGTAGGCCCGTTTTTCTATGCCTGCTGCAAAACTTCGTACAGTGCATTTTTGCTTTGGCAGAAAATGCATTCCAGAGCCCAGAGAGCAGTTACCAAGGGTGACGGGGAATGTTTCAGTCCCAGTAATGTTTAAATCTCTTTTCCTCCCACCCTCTCTCACCACATCCCATCCAGCACCGGTAGGCATTCTGCCAGACTGATCCTCTGTAGAATGCCTTTTCAGGAAACCATTTAATCTTCTGTCTTGGGGGAATGGAGAGAGAGAGTCGCATTATTTTTAGCAAATAGGTGCTAATCAATTCCATATAGGGCCTGTGCTGCCCTCCACTTTAACCATCTCACTTTTCAGCTAAATTCAGTTTGTTTCTTTTTAAAAGTAAAGTTTCCTTGAAATAGAAATATTTTTTTCTGCTTGGCTAACAATTCCTAGTTTCTCTTCATTCCATCGGTGCCTTTTCTTCCAATTTTATGTGATAAATTAGTCCGCGAGCAAGCTGTCAACCCACTGTTGCCTCGTTCCAGCTCCCAAACCATGGTTTTTATATGCTCCAGATTGCCGGGTTTAAATCATCAATCCAACATACAGTGGTTTGCCAAACCTAGATATTTGAGGGGATAAGAATTTGAGAAGATAGAAGGGAGGAAGATGCTCAAACTTTATTTCGATAACTGTGGGAATAGGACGGGCAGACCTGGGTCTGGAATCAAGAGAGGAATCAGCCTAGAATCATTATGTTCTCACAAAGGGTCTAAGGTCTAACTTCTCTTGAATTCTGTTAACACTTATCTAGCACCTAGTGCTGACCACTAGTTGACTGGATTTAGTCATGAGCAATAAATCAGCTTAGCTGGAACTTAATGTGTGGTTGTGATTCTTCGTGCCTGACAATAACACCAAACTAATGTGCACATATGTGTACACCTGTGCACAAAACACACAGGTACAGTATACGTAGTACCTCGCTCAACAGTAGTAATTAGGAGAGGGATCTTGGAGTCCTAGTGGACAATCACTTAAATATGAGCCAGCAGTGTGCTGCAACTGCCAAAAAAGCCAACAGAGCTCTAGGCTGCATAAACAGAGAGATAGAATCAAGATCACGTGAAGTGTTAATACCATTATAATCCCTTGGTAAGGCCACACTTGGAATACCACATATCCAGTTTTGGTCGCCATGATGTAAAAAAGATGTTGAGACTCTAGAAAGTGTGCAGAGAAGAGCAACAAAGAGGATTAGGGGACTGGAGGATAAAACATATAAAGAACCATCGCTGGAACTGGGTATGGCTAGTCTGATGAAAAGAAGGACTAGGGATGACATGATAGCAGCATTCCAATATCTCAGGGGCTGCCACAAAGAAGAGGAAGTCAAGCTATTCTCCAAAGCACCTGAGAGCAGGACAAGAAGCAATGGATGGAAACTAATCAAGGCGAGAAGCAACCTAGAACGAAGGAGGAATTTCTTGACAGTGAGGATAATTAGCCAATGGAATGGCATGCCTCCAGAAGTTGTAAATGCTCCAACATTGTAAGTTTTTAAGAAGAGTTTGGACAACCATTTGTCTGAAATGGTATAGGGCAGTGGTGACTAACCTTTTTGGGCTCCTGTGCCAAAAAATTGTGCGCACGCTTGCACGCTCGCGCTTGCGTGCCAGCACCCAGAAGGCAATGCGCCTCCCCATGCCCCCTACGCAAGCATGTGCAATCCCCACCCATCCAACCACCCCCGTTGACCCCTTACCTGCACCTCACAGGTGATTTTCGGCTGGTTTGAGGCCTTTTTCGGCCTCCCAGAGGCTTCAGGAAGACTTCTGCAGGCTTTGCAGGCCAAAAACTAGCCCTGTTTCATCACTTCCGGTATTTTCGGAAAAACAGGAAATGATGAAACAGGGTTAGTTTTCGGCCTGCAAAGCCTGCAGAAGCCTTCCTCAAGCCTTTGGGAGGTCGAAAAAGGCCTCAAACCAGCCGAAAATCAGTTGTGAGGTGTACGCATGCACAGTGAGGTAAATTTGCCTCAGCTCACGTGCCAGCACAAATGGCTCTGTGTGCCACCTGTGGCATGTGTGCCATAGGTTTGCCATCATGGGTACAGGTTTTCCTGCCTAAGCAGGGGGTAGGACTCTATTCTAATGTATATGACACAAAGCTGTGAATCTCTGTGTAGAATTGTGTATGTTCTTCAACAGGGGTCTTCAAACTTGACAGCTTTAAGACTTGTGGACTTCAACACCCAGAATTCCTCCTCCAGTCACATTAGCTCAGGAATTCTGGGAGTTGAAGTCCACAACTCTTAAACTTGCCAAGTTTGAAGATCCTTGCTCTTCGAGAACAGCCGGCCAAAGTTTTCCCTTTAAAAATACGCGGTGTAATCAACAACCACACGTAATGCTACAAATGAGCTCCTTCTAAAGTGTTGGTTTGGGGGATCGGTCAGGTGGTGCTGAAATACCTCTATTTAGTGCCAATGAAACAGTGATGATGGTTGACCAACTGGCATTAATTAGAGTTGACAGCCCACAGGAACTGTCCTCTTGAGATATATGTGTTTAAATGTGACTGGAAACAAAATTAAAATGTCAAATTAACAGGAGCGATTAGAAAAAAAAAAGAAAATTTTTAGCCCTAGGCAATTTTGAGGGAGGTCACAGGGAATGGAAAATAAAAGTAATTGAAAAGAGAAAGATAGGAAGAGGAAGGAAGAGATTTCCCCTTTGCCACCCCGTCCCCTCATCCTGCAGATAATATGCCGTGGCTTATTACAGCTGTTATCTGCATTGACTTAATTATTTGCAGAAACAGTCAATCTTTGGAAAAGTAATTATGGTTTCCTTTCAAGACTATTGGAACAGGTAGTAACTATCAGCAGGGGAGTTCAAGCCAGAAATTCATGCAGGGACAGGATGGAGGTGACTACAGTCAGATGTAGTAGGGAAAGTCTTTGATTGATAAATGACTTTTTATGGTAGTGTTGGAAGAATTATCCTTCTGGGGTCAGTTCCAAGTGGGGAAGAAAGACCCTGGAAACATGGAGGCTGCTTGGAAAGATGGTTTCATGGTGGACAGGACCACATGGCTTGGAGCCCCAAAGAAGGAAGGACAATCACATGCTTCAAGGTGAAGGAAAAGAAGGAAGGGCTGAGATGCTAAGTGTGTATGCCCTCTGTTGGGATTTGAACTTGAGCTTGTATGGGAGCCTCTCAGGGCACAATTGAGAATATATCTGCCGAACAAAACTCCACATTGGCAACAGGAAGGGCATCCGGCCATTAAAACACTCAGGCTTTCCTGAGTCCTAGGCTTGGTTGAACCTGGCTGGATGATGATGTAATGAAAGGGCTTTGGGCAATTCCTATTATGGCTCTATCTGGAGATCTTTGCTATGTACAATAGGCTGCCCTAGGCCCATTAGCAAAGGTGGGATGAGTTTCTGCTTCAGAGGTGAGTTTCTGCTTCTGAGTTTCTACTCTTTTTAGGGGAAATATTCTGCCTTTTTAATATTTCCTAGGATATTTCATTCTTCTAGGAGTGGGGTGTGTGATTACCTCCGACAGTAGGTGGGGCAATCTTTGGATTCATGCAATTTCCCAGACCCATTTGAAAAAAAATTCCACAGCAAAGGGACTATTTCTGGCAGGTTTAGATGTTCTAAAAAAAAAAAAATACTCTAAAGTAGGGGTGTCTAATTCAAGGCCCATGGGCCGGCTCACAGGGTGCTTAGATCTGGCTGTGGGACCGCCTTGGAAACAGCCCACGGTGCCTCTGCCAGCGAAAACGGAGCTTGGGAGGGCTGTGCACAGCTGCAACAACCTTCTGCAACCCTCTACCAGTAAAAACGGCACTCCTAAGCTCTGTTTTGGCAGCTCTTGGGCTGCTATAGGCGCCCCTGCCATGAGTGACGTGACAAGGGACGAGTAATGTTGAGCTGGCCACGCCCACCCCTGCCATGCGCCCCCATCCACCCCGCAAGGTCAAACCAGAGGTGGTATTCAGCAGGTTCTGACCAGTCTGGAGAACCGGTAGAGTGGTGCAGTGGCCTAGGCGGGGAGCTCTTGCCTCACAATCAGGAGGCTGGGAGTTCGATCCTAGGTAGAGGCAGGTATTTCTCTCTCTCTGGGCACAATTGAGAATATATCTGCCGAACAAAAATCCGCATTGGCAACAGGAAGGGCATCCAGCCATTAAACACTCAACTCCATTTGGTTGCTCAGACTCCATTCTGCAAGAGATTATGGGATTGTTAAAAGGGGATGATGATTAAGTAACTCACCATGATCATAAAGGAAATAAGTCCCACATTGACTTTGTGGTCAGAAAATCTTTTGAGAAGGGTGCAAATGGCGATTGGATGATTCTGGAACACTGCAACCATCATACATGCTGGTTGCCAAGCAACTGGACTTTGACCATGTGACCCCAGGGATGCGAAATTTGTGCGAAGCGTGAAGAACAGCCATCAGTCAATTTTTCAGCATTGTTGTAACTTCAGATGGTTGTTAAACAAATGGTCCTAAGTCAAAGACTCCCCGTACTTCCACTTCCGGTAGCCATTTCCTCAGTGTCACCTTATTTCTCCCTCAGAAATTATTGCTTCCTGAAAATTGACGATTTTAGCTGCTGACTTGATTGAGATGGATTGGCATCGATTCAAGTCTTCCCCCAGATCTCTACCCCATTATCTTTTATTATGCTTGATTGGCCATATGGCTAGTCTAAATTACTTTACATCAATACCAGAGGAATATTCATTTTAAATTCTGCCTTTTTAACCCACGCTCCTTAAGTGGCAGCATCTAACTAACATCCGATGGATCTCAAAGAGCTAAGAAGGTCCATATCTTTTGGTCCTTGAAGCAGAGGTGGTATTCTGCTGGTTCTGGCCAGTTCTGGAGAACTGGTAGTGGAAATTTTGAGTAGTTCGGAGAACTGGCAAATACCACCTCTGACTGGCTCCGCCTCCATCTATTCTCTGCCTCCCGAGTCTCAGCTGATTGGTTGGGTCTTCTTTGGTTGCCCTGCAGAGGAGAACGGAGCTGGAAAGCAGGTTAGTGGGGTGGGGAGGGAATGGGATTTTGCAGTAACCTTCCCCCATGAGTGGGGTGGGAATGGAGATTTTACAGTATCCTTCCCTTGCCACACACCCCAGGCCATGCCATGCCACGCCCACCAAGCCACACCCACAGAACCGGTAGTAAAAAATTTTGAATCCCACCACTGCCTTGAAGAAATAGTACTTGAATGAAAGTTGAGCAGAGAGAGTATCTGAGAGACGGATATGGAATACTAACTTCAATTGTCCCATACACAGGGAGCCCTCAACTTACAACAGTTCATTTAGTGACCGTTCAAAGTTACAAAGGCACTGGGAAAAAAATGACTTATGACTGTTTTTCACTCTTATGGCCATTGCAGCATCTCTGTTTGTCATGTGATCAAAATTTGTGACAGTTTATAAAGATAATTAGGTGAAAATAGAAATACACGTTATTTCCATAGCAAGGAAGATAAAGCAGGAACGATTCACTTGATTACTTTAAAGAGGAAAATATGTTCTTATTTGGATATCACTTCTGGAATTTGTGCTTGTGAAGAAAAAAATAAAGCTTTGATCTTGGTTTTGTTGATTAGAAAGGTTTAGTGTTATAGAAATGGCTAGTTACAGTATATATTATCGTGAAAAAGCAAAAAGTTGTGGCTGGAGTGTGTTTATCTTGTATGAGCTAGGAAGAGTTGGAAGTTAATCTCTTTCTTTCTTTCTTTCTTTCTTTCTTTCTTTCTTTCTTTCTTTCTTTCTTTCTTTCTTTCTTTCTTTCTTCCTTCCTTCCTTCCTTCCTTTCTTCCTTCCCTCCCTCCCTCCTTCCTTCCTTCCTTCCTTCTTTATTTCTCTCTCTCTTTCTCTCTGTCTTCTCTTTCTCTTTCTTTCTTTCTTTCTTTCTTTCTTTCTTTCTTTCTTTCTTTCTTTCTTTCTTTCTTTCTTTCTTTCTTTCTTTCTTTCTTTCTTTCTTTCTTCTCTCTCTCTCTCTCTCTCTCTCTCTCTCTCTCTCTCTCTCTCTTCCTCCTTGTATTCCACACAACCCTTTTCCCATTCCCTTTCCCACCCTTAATTTCATATTTTCTTTCCTCTTTCTTTGTATTTTATATTTTATATCATAAAATAAAAATTTTAAAATTAAAGAAAAAGTGACTTGTGATTGTTTTTCACTCTTACGACCATTGCAGCATCTCTATTTGTCACGCGATAAAACAATTCAGAATTTTGGCCATTGGTTCATATTTAAGATAGGGACAATGGGGAAAATGTATAATGGTTTGCAGTGTCCTGGGGTCCTCTGTTCACGCCTTTTATGTCCTTCTTACAAGCCAAGTCACTGGGGAAGCCAGATTCATTTAATAGCCATATTACCAGGGGTGGGATTCAAAAATCCCAGCAACCAGTTCATTGGCCAGTTGTTGGGAGGGTGTGGCCATGGTGGGCGTGGCCTACGGGAACTTCCGTGAGGGCCGTTTTTCACCTTCCCAAGGCTCTAGAGGCCTCCCCTGGGCCTCTGGGAGGGCGAAAACAGCCTCCCCCGGGCTACAAAGGCCTTCCGGAAGCCAGAAACAGGCCTGTTTCTGGACTTCTGGAAGGCCTGTTTTTCCCCCTTCCCAGAGCCTCCGCGCAGACCCTGTACTTACCTGCATCACATGGAGACTCCAGGGAGGGGAGGGGTGGGCAGTCAGTTGAAATACTGGTTCAGTGAACTGGATGAAAACTTAACACCCAGTTCGCTCGAACCAGTCTGAACCGGTAGAATCCCACCCCTGCATGTTACTAATTTAACAACTGCAGAGGTTCACCTAACAAACTGTGGCAAAGAAGGTTAAGAAAAATGGCGGAGAAACTCATTTAACAATTGTCCCACTTAGCAGTGGAATTTTGGGACTCAATTGTCATAAGTTCAGGACTACCTGTATATACTGTAGAAAAAAGGTTGCTCCCTTCATTACTAGTACTTCCATGGTGAAAGGATTTGCTAGTGACATCCTTGTAGCCCAGTTGGGAGCTTCTTCCATGTCCCCATGAAGTTGCCCACTGAAGTGGTACCCATTTATCTATTCACAATTGCCCATTTTCAAAACGCTGGGTCGGCAGGAGCTGGAGCACGTGACAGGAGCTCACTCCATCCCATGGCAGCAACAGGTCTTGAACACAAGCCTGTCAATCATCAGCCCAGCATTCTAACCTCATGAGCCACCAGGCCCCTCTCCTCATTGTGCTAGATGCTTGGTGGCTTCATGGTGTCATCCATTCATGTAGTTTTCTTGACCCCAGTAAATAAATCTTTGGCCACTGATTTTCTTTCCTTTTTTACAGCCTCTCCTTTTCAGACTTTCCTCTCCCCTTACTTGGAACAAGCTCGTCAGATCTGGCCATGGTTACTCGGAGCTGCTGTGATTGGTGCCATAATTTCAATGGCGATCAAAGGACTCATCACACTAGGGACTCGAAAGAAGAAAAGAAACGTGGAAGAGACCCAGCCTTTACTCATGGAGGATGAAAATTATCCACACATTACGTATCAATCACACTTATAAAACCGTCCTAGCTGACACCTCAAGCTAACTTTGTGATGATGTAGAAAATCTGTGTTGGCATGTCCCAAAAATTCTCTTTCCAAAGGCAATTGGACTTTGCTTTTCCTTGAAGAGATTTCTCTTCTCATCCAAGAAGCTTCTTCAAATCTGGCTGAATGATGGAAGATCGAAGGATTCATATTCAGTCATCTGGTTGTTAGTACTCCCTCTGAGAATCACTGAGGCCACTTGGAGGTTTATCTGCCCTCTGGATCATCCGAATAGCGCAAATGGGTGTGGAACCTTCCTGGAGCTGTTGAAAATTGCAAACAGGAGATAGATGGTAGGTAGACTGTGATATTACAACACAGTCAGAAGGTGACAGAACCATTCAGTCAGAATTAAACAAGCTTCTTGGATGAGAAGTGAAATTTTCTTGAAGGAAAAACAAAGTCCATTTGCCTTAAAAAAGCATCTTTGGAACAATCATAACTTGGAGGACTGAGAATCGCCACAGACATCTGTGATGACCGTCTTTTGAGGATTTCCAAACTTGATGAGCAGTGTTTACACAATATTTTCCTATTCCATAGTCTTCCTCCTCTACAAAATAGCTGTCATTGTGTTTGATTCTTGCATCAAGACTCTCTGATGGATTGTGAAACTGATCAAAAAATGCGGGAAACCCTTATAATCCCTATGGCTTTATGGATTGGATCTCCTTCCTGATGTCACTCCATGTTAAACTTTGAGATAAGACCAGAAGATCACACATCTTCTGGATTCCATTGACCTTGACCTGTTAATCCAAAAGTTATGTTAAGATGCGAAATGAAATTAAAGTCCCTGAAAACTGTCCAATAGTCATTCCAAAGTTGACTTTCTGGTCTCCTTTGTTGCTAAAAGTTGGCTGAGTGATGAAAGGAAAATGGTTTTCTTTTTTTGATGTATGCTTGCATTGTCTGAATGGTGCATATTATGTTGCATATTATGGCTTATAAATTGCACAGAGGAATATGAACTACATATTCTTCCTATTCCAAAAGGCAACTGGGCTTTCCTGTTTGTTTTTTCTATTTTCACTTCTTATCCAAGAAAAACTTTCTTGGATGAGAAGCAAAACATTTTCAAAGAAAAAAACAAAGTCCAGTTGCCTTTTGGGAAAAAAAAACCACCTTTGAGACAACCATGATTTGGATGATAGAGATTCCCCAGGTTCTTCTTCTTGTGCTGTAATAGCTGGGTAAAGGAACCATCAAGTGATGATGAGTGTTCTGTCATCTCTACATGTTGCTCTGTGCAGCTCGACATGCAGCTAAACTCACTTATCCTCCAAAAAATCAGACCATGTGCATAGATATGAATGCTTTATTGAAAGAACAGGATATGGTGAAACTGGGGAAAATAGGGATACATACAATGAGAACCAAATACAAGATAGGCAGTATTGGGTTACCAGGGATACTGTTTGTGTGTGATGTGGGTTTGACCTTGGATGACTATGTGCCACAGATTAAGGTTGGATTCTTCTTTGTGCTTTTGCCTTCTCCAAATAATAAAGTTTGGCTTCCCAGCATGCACTTATTTTGAGAGTTCGGGCTGATGGGTAAAGAAGTTGGGTCAGTTTCAAACAATATAATTAGTATTTGTCCCTCCAGCCATTAGATGGGGCTAGAGAGTAACAACAGTATATAAAATCATATATTGATCGTATATTTGTCCCTCCAGCCACTAGATGGGGCTAGAGAACAACAACAGTATATAAAAGTTATGTGCTGGGGCACAACAATGAGAATATTCACATGCATTATGGAGTTTTGAAGTCATAACAATTATCAATTGGTGTTTTGGGGATTAGAACACAGGAATTGAACAGAGGCATTCTGATTCACTTTTTTTTTTAACCTTTTTTTTTTAGAGAGGGGAAAAATTAGATAAAACTATGAAGAGCTGGGATAGATTCAGGATTCATTAGATATGAAGAACCAGGTAGTTTCATCAAAAAATTCCTTATATCACTTTCATACACCCACTTTGTCATATTACATAGCAACAATCTTTTATTTCAATATTATGAAGAGCCATGGTGGCGAAGTGGTTAGAATGCATTACTGCTGGCTGCCTGCAATTTGGCAGTTCAAATCTCACCAGGTTCAAGGTTGACTCAGCCTTCCATCCTTCCAAGGTGGGTAAAATGGGGACCCAGATTGTTGGGGGCAACATGCTGACTCTGTTAGAGAGAGCTGGAAAGCACAGTGAAGCGGTATATAAGTCTTAAGTGCTACTGCTATTTCTTTGTTTGTCTGAAGGTTGCAAAAGGGGATCACATGACCCGGGGACAGTGCAACCACCATAAATTTGGGTGCTTGGCCATTGGCGTGTATTTATGATGGTTGAACTATCTGGTGGTCAAATGGCGCAGTGGCCTAGAGGTGGAGCTCTTGAATCACAATCAGGAGGCTATGAGTTCGATCCTAGGAAGAGGCAGATATTTCTCTCTCTGAATCTGGGCACAATGAAAGTATATCTGCTGAACAAAAACTCCATATTGGTGACAGGAAGGGCATCCAGCCAGAAAACACTCAACTCCATTCAGTCATCCAAACTCCGCAAGGGATTATGGGGGGTCATTAAAAGAAGATGATGAACTGTCATGTGATCATCATTTATAACTTTTCCATCTGGCTTCTAACAGGCAAAGTCAATGAGGGAAGCCCATTTTGCTTAATGACTAGATGATTCACTTAAAAACTGTAGTGATTCACTTAACAACTAAGTCAAGAAAGGGCATCAAATGGAGCAAAATTCACTTCCCAACTGTCTAGCTTGGCAATGGAAATTTTGGGCTCAATTGTGTCCGTATGTCAAGGACCACCTGTCCATAAAATTTCCAGGTTTTCTTAAAAGCAAAACTCTAGCTGTTTCCTAATTAATATTCCAGCAGTGTTGTAAGATTGCAGTTTCCAGCAAAGCCACAATTGCTTTCCTGATCATAACAACTTGGAAAACAAAATACTGCATATATAGCCTGCTTTATTTAAAGTCTCTGTTCATGGCAATATATTTTCATAGCACCCAATACCTTTCCGTAACAGTTCTCTGTCAAATGCACTCCTGGGCAACGGCAGCAATTATTATGAATTGAAGCTGGCTTGAGGCATTTTTTTATCGGGAAAGATGGACGGAATGGCACACACTCAAAATGTCTCTTGACTTTTCAGACAGGGGCAATAGAAGAAAAACTGACAACACTGGTTCGAGACCCAGAACTTCACAACAGGGTGACCTCCATGGGTGGGATTCTACCGGTTCGGACCGGTTCTATAGAACTGGTTGTTATGATTCTGCACAGTTTGGAGAACCAGTAAATCATGCCCCTGACTGGCCCTGCCCCTCTCCGCCCGCCCCGCCCCTCCCCTCCCCACCCAGTCAGTCCTTATCACACATGTGCAACATAGCGCGCATGCCTGACATTGCGGACTGCGTTCTTCCCCGCCCAGTCACTCCTTAAGGTATTTCTTCTTCTTTTTCTCTCCGGAGGATCAGCTGTTCTTAGGATCAGCTGTGCTGGGGATTCCTTTCGCTGCCTTACTGCTTCACCCAGGAGGCTTCCCTGAGGCCCAGGAAGGCCAAAAATGGAGGGGCGGTACAGCACCATCCCCCCTGCCTCCCCCCCCACACTCTGTTTTCTGCCTTCCTGGGGAAGCTTTCTGGGAACAAAAATGTCCCCTGTTCTGTCGCCAGTAAAGAGACTCGTAGACCGGAGTTGAATTCAGCTCTTTAATAATAACAGTAACTTCAACTGCAGTCGAACCGCAGCAGCCCTTTTTATAGCGGCTGATCCATGGCTCGCAACCAATGACATTTAGTTAAACTTCCCGCCGCTATTGGCGCCAATCAGGTACTAACGTTACTAACCAATCGTATCGTTGCTTCTGTTAACCAATAGGAACATCGCCCTAGAAGTCTCTATTTAAATACACTACACCCCCATCCTCAGGAAGCTTTCCTGAGGCCCAGAAGGCCCCCAAAATGGGGGGGGGGGTTGTTTACATGGCCACACCCACCTAGCCACACCCACAGAACCAGTTGTTAAAAATTTTTAATCCCATCCCTGGTGAGCTCCCATTCCTGTCAGCTTTCCATCTGACAAGCTCGGCATCTTTAAATATTATTGCCTCCCAAGATGAGATCTGGTATCTCCCAAGGCTGAAGAAATATCACAATGAAGATGTAGATGCTCAAAGGTGGCCTACATCCCACACGAAAGCTGAAGTAGTAACGTGCTGAAAACTGCACGCCAGTCTGGAGGTGGATGGATAATCCCGCCCCGCACTCTCTACTTCCGTTATCCCTTCCTCAAGTCCATTGAAACTCCCCTCCAGTTCTCTTATTCGTTCAGCAGGGTGTTGGGATTGAGTCACGGTGGCACAGTGGTCAGAGTTCAGTACTGCAGGCTCCTTCTGCTGCCTGCCAGCTGCCTGCAATTTGGCAGTTCGAATCTCACCAGGCTCAGGGTGGACTCAGCCTTCCATCCTTCTGCGGTCGGTAAAATGAGGACCCAGATTGTTTGGGAGCAAGAGGCTGACTCTGTAAAGTAAACCACGTAGAGAGGGCTTTAAAGCACTGTGAAACGGTATATAAATCTAAGTGCTATTGCTATTAGTGCAGTGATGCCTGTCAATTCATAAAATATCTCTCTGGTTTTTTTTAGAGTTGCCAGCAGAAAGGGAGGGGGGAGGAGTAGCGCATTCCTTAAATGTTTTCATAGATAATTTCTAGGCGACCGAAGCTTTTGGTATGCAAGATTATTATTGGAGAGCACAATTGATGACTCTTGGCTATGAATGTGTCCCATTGGAGAATATACATCTGGGGGTCGGGGGAAGACCAGGGTCAAGGGTGAAATGAATGATGTGTCTCAGAGTTGGCTACACCTAGGTTGCACCGGCATGTTCACTCCTAATAAATTTTCTTTAAGCTCAGAAAGATCAGTCTAGAGACTCATGATTTAAATAGGGGTGACTATCGGAGCCCTGGCAATTCCTAGAACTAAAAATGGCATTAGCGCCACAGGTTGTCCATCTACAGCTAATCCTTGACTTACAACAGTATGTCGGTTAAAGTCACGCCGGCATTGGAAAAAGTGACTTATGACCATTTTTTCACACTTAACACCTAGCATCCCCAGGGTCATGTAATCCCCTTTTGTGACAAGCAAAGTCAAGATTCACTTTACAACCGTGTTACTAGGTTAACTACTGCAGTCATTCACTTAGCAACTGTGGCAAGAAGGGTCGTAAAAGGGGGCAAAGCTCATTTAATAACCATCATGCTTAACAACAGAAATGTTGGGCCCAGTTGTGGGCATAAGTCAAGGACCAGCTGTATTAGGCAGGGCACGGTATACGTGGACTTTAATGACCCATATTCAAAAATTCTCCGATTTAATTTTCCAGGAATTTTCTGTTTTCAAACATTTTGGGGCTGGTCCCAAGTTTTGTATCATACTGAAACCCTGTAATTGTCCCAAGATTTAATGTGTGCTTTGGAGAAAAATCTGCGCTTGCAAAAAAAATTGTTTAAAAGTACCAATTATTACGGTACTTTTAATGCACTAAGTGCTTTGTTGTGTACTGCTACTCAACAATACCACATCTGAGGGTTGTTCCCATTTTACACAAGTCAATTAGTGCCTGCAAAAATTGCATGCCAAGACAGAGGATGCCAAAGTAGCCATTAGCAGTCAACCCTATTATTCAGATGGGGGGGGGGCGGGGGTGTGTGAAATGAAATTTGTAACAACTGAAATTGATTTTCAAAACCATTTCAGTTGGTTTAAAAAAAAGAAGGCTTCCTTCCTTTTAGCTAAGTTATGGCAGCTCACAAAGCAATTTCACAGTCAGCCTAATTAAACACACTTCCATAAAATGACCCAACATGTCACAGCAGGTTGAAACATATAAAAATAAGGGAGAGCGGAATTGTATGCCATTAAAGAAAAGTGCAAATCAAATCCGTTCCTTGGCATTTGATAAGAAGTGGGGACTTTTCAGTTGAGAAACTCCAACACTTTTGCAAGTTCTACAACTAGATCAATGTACGCAACAAGGACATAAAAAGAAATAGAAGCCCCTCAAATATTGGGGCTGTTATGTCTTTGGGACTGGTTGGAGTCCCCAACCAGGTCCGCTGTTTGAGCGGGAGCACCAGCCACGTTTCACTCTGGTTCAGCCTCGTTCCTCCGCCGCTCTACAACAGGGGCACTCCTATCACGTCCCCCTTAGTCCATCTAGGGGAAAGAAAGCACTGGGGGGACATGACAGCAGTGTTCCAATATTTGAGGGGTCGCCACAAAGAAGAGTCAACTTATTTTCCAAGGCACCAGAAGGCAAGACAAGAAAAAATGAATGGAAGGAGAGAAGCAACCTAGAATTAAGGAGAAACTTCCTAACAGTGAGAACAATTAACCAGTGGAACAGTTTGCCTTCAGAAGTTGTGTATGTTCCATCACTGGAGGCTTTTAAGAAGTGTTACCCACATGTTTGAAATGGTATAGGGTCTCCTGCTTGAGCAAGGGGTTGGACTAGAAGACCTCCAAGGTACCTTCTAGATCTATTCTGCATCTGTATGAAAAAAGTTAGGATTCTCTGGCCTTGTGTCATGGTAGCTTTTTCTACCAGCTTTACTCAATGAAAATCTGTTTAGCTAAATGTCTGAATTCTTCTCTGAACTGATAACATCGTAGAAGATGAAAAGAGTTTGTTCCACAATGGAATCTCTGCCAAATAGCAGTTTCCTGATAACTACAAAATTGGCCACAGACATAATCTGAGAGCATTCTGAAGCTTCCTCTCCAAGATCTCGCTCCAAACGTAGCAAGGGAAATAAATCCATTCTACTATAGGATTCCAAAGACACTGTTTAAAGTATCCAATTGGCAGACAAAATCTGACTTGCGACATCCTTACTGAATCCTTTCCCTGATACCTGGCTGTAAAAAAATAATAATAATTCAGTCCAATCAGCTCAACTCCTGGCAACTACACATGGAAGTCCATGTTATTTTTCTGGATAACGAGCCAGAGATAGTTTGCTATTGAATTTCTCTGAGCGGGGTTTTCCTCCCCCCAAATCCCCAGTCTAGCCTACAGCCTTGTGGCTTTTGGGAGGATGGCTGCCCAAGCATTTATTAAGGAAATGTGATCAAGTTTAGTTTCTGAATTCAGATAAACTTTGGCTGGGTGCTGCCATTTCTTGTAAGTTCATTTAAAAAAAAAAAAACAAAGTTTTTATTTTGTACAACAAACATACGAACAAAACATAAAAATATAAAACCATCTTTCAATTATATAGATACAGTGTGTCAGTTGGTTACAATCTTTTGTGCTATCCTTTTTTTACCATTCCTCACAAGTTATATAAATTCTCACCTTATCGATCTAGCTTGTGCTTATATAATATCAATTATTAAACATTCATTTGACTATTTTCCCATCATTTTATACGAGATATTCTAACTTTCATTATGATTTAATCTTATACATTCATCCAATGGTTATATATTTTGTATTGTATTCTATATCAATCTATTAACTTTTATTGTAAGGCTTACTAGTCTATTTCTTTACCATGTGTTTTTATCTAACCATTGATAAAATAAATCCCATATCATATAAAATTGTTTATTCTCTTGTTCTCTAATTTCAAATGTCAATTTACTCGTTTCGGCACAGTCCATGATTTTCTTAATAATTTTATCCTGCATAGGTATTTTTTCATTTTTCCAGTTCTTAGCAAATACAATTCTAGCTACTGTTAAAACATTTACAATAAAATATTTCAATTCTTTACAATATATTTCTGGTATAATTCCCAATAAAAATATCTCAGGTTTAAAGTCTATGTGTTGTTTTGTCATTTTTTCCAACCATGTGTGGATTTTAGTCCAATATATTTTTGCCTCTGAACATGTCCACCACATGTGGTAATATGAATCAGGTATCTGATGACATTTCCAACATTTATCCGATTTCTTCTTGAAAATCCTGGCAATTCTCGTCAGGGGTAAGCACCACCTGTAAAACATCTTATACAAATTTTCTTTATATGCAGTTGACATTGTCATTTTATGATTTTGAGACCACAATTTTTGCCATTTATCTAAGTCAATCCCATATCTGAAATTTTCCCCCATGCAATCATTGTTTCTTTTACTTGTTCTTCCTCTAATTTAAACTCTAGCCATAGTTTTTTTATTACTTTTTCATCAGTCCCTGTCAAAATTTTATCTAAATCAGTCAACTTGTCATAGATAAAATTTTATCTAAATCAGTCAACTTGTCATAGATACCTTCTGTTTCAACATCTTTATCAAATCTAGATTGTATTTGCAAATATGAAAACCAATTCATTTTTACACCTTGTTCTTCCAACGCTTGCATAGATTTAAGTTCACCCTTTTCATTCAATATCTCACCTTATCTAACTGTTCGTTCCTTTTTATATATTATTGGATAGGAAAAAGCTTCAATAGTAGATAACCATAGTGGAATTTTTAAATAATATTGCCTTTTTTTCTTCCAGTAAGTTCATTTAAATAGTCCTCTTCAGTACTCTGATCTTGCTCTGGGTAGATAGTTCGAAAGCCACCATGTCAATTTCTCAGGCAATGCCCCAGGATGTTGAAAATGGCAGTTTCCAGTCCTGTCATCCCATCACTAAGAACTGTGGTGGTGCAGTGGTTAGAAGGCAGTATTGCAGGCAGACTCTGCTCACCACCAGGAGTTCAATTCTGACAGGTTCAAGATTGACTCAGCCTTCCATCCTTCCGAGGATGGTAAAATGAGGACCCAGATTGTTGAGGGCAACATGCTGATTCTGTAAATCGCTTAGAGAGGGCTGTAGAGCACTATGAAGTGGTATATAAGTCTAAGTGTTCTTGTTGCTACTAAGAGTAGTGCTATTGAAGTTGAAATCACTAGGCAACCCTGCGGAGATAATGGAGGAGAAATGGTTAGAAGACGAGACTTGGATGAAGATGCCCTGTGCAAAATAGTTAGAGAATGAAATATACCATGCCACTGAGCCAAGACCATTGGCAATATATAATATTATAATGAATAATGTTTACGGAGAGTCTCAGTCATCCAGGTCATGGTTATTGCAAAGGTGCTTTTTCCAAGAGGCAGCTGGACTTTCTGGTTTTTCTTGAAAGACGTTTCGCTTCTCATCCAGGAAGTTTCTTCAGCTCTGACTGGATGGTGAGGAATGGAAGGATTTATATTTTTTGCAGACAGCTGGTCATTTGCATCCTTTTACTGAGTCCTTGAGGCCACCTGGAGGTTTATCTGTGTCTTCAAGGTCACTTGAGTGGTGCAAATGGGTGTGGAGCTTTCTTGGAACTGCTGAAAGGACGGTGTTGTAGACTGGAGATAGATGATGCCATATCCCTCCCCCTCTGTGGAGAGAGGGATATTCAATTTTGACATAGATGGCCTCTTTGACCCCTTGTTCAAACCAGTGGTCTTCTCTGTCCAAAATGTGGACTTTGCTATCTTCAAAAGAGCAGACTTTGTCTTTGAAATGTTGAAGGACTGCTGAATCTAGTCCTGATGCATTTATTCTCCTGTGTTGTATCGTGTGCTTATGAAGTGGCTGTTTTGTTTCCCCAATGTACATGGGGAGGCTCACTAACATTGTACTGTATATACCACGTTGCTTAGTTATAATGCGTGTATTAGCTATCCGATGTACAAAAGAGATGTTATGTGAGATGGAACAATCCAAGGTGAAGAATCGGGATCTCTAGTGATCTGTCTTGCCATTAGATTTTAGTTCTTATTTATTATTTTACACTAGACTTTTTAATTGTGTTATTTACTGAGTGTTTTTATTTGTTCTGGTCTCTAGTCTATGACTGTAATAAACTGAATTGAATTGATCTGTCTTGCCATTAAATGCCCACAAAGGGGAAGCAGGAAAGGAAAGAGGTCATTTTCTACATGCCCTGGATGTGAGGTTAAACAAAACCTGACCCTCATGAATTGTTAGCTTGATCCAGTAAAGTTTTTATTTTATGCACAGGCTGTTTCTCCCATAGCCATTTATTAAATGGGGAAAGCCGAAGACATTGGCAGGATGCTAAAATCACAAAAGTAACATTGCTAATAATTCCGCTGACTGCCCGACTGTCAGCAGTTCAAGTCTTCCCGACTCAAGGTTGACTCAGCCGTCCATCCTTCCGATGTCGATAAAATGAGGACCCAGATTGTTGGGGGCAATAGGCTGACTCTGTAAACTGCTTAGAGAGAGCTGTAAAAGCACTGTGAAACAGTATATAAGTCTAAGTGCTATTGCACCATCATGTTGCATGAACCATCATGATTTAACAGAGTAGGAAGAGACTTTGGAGGTCTTCTAGTCCAACCCCTACTCAAACAGGAGACTCTATATCATTTTAGATAAATGGCTGTCCAATCTCTTCTTAAAAACCTCCAATGTTGGACAGGGGTGGGATTCAAAAATCCCAGCAACCGGTTCTCTGCCCATTGCTGGGTGGGCATGGCCACGGTGGGCATAGCCTACCAGAACATCTGGGATGGCTGTTTTTCACTTTCCCCAGAGTCCCAAGGCTTTCCTCAGGCCTCTGGGAGGGCGAAAATGGCCTTCCTGGGCTCTGGAGGCTCTCTGGAAGCTAGAAATGGGCCCAGATGTCTGAGAAGGCCATTTTTCACCCTTCCAGAGCCTCCACGTGAGCTCTGCACTTACCTGCATCCAAAACAGGATGTGTGGAGACTCCTGGGAGGGGAGGGGCAGGTTGGGTGGGACCATCAGGTTGGTTCAACTACCAGTTCAGTGAACCAGATGTAAATTTAACATCCAGTTTCCTTGAACCGGCCTAAACTGGCTGGATCCCACCCCTGATGTTGGATCATCCACAACTTCTGAAGGCAAGCCATTCCACTGGCTAATTATCCTCACTGTCAGGAAATTTCTCCTTAGTTCTAGATTGCTTCCTCTCCTTGATTAGTTTCCATCCATGTTCCTCTTTTGTATGTCTGTTTACAGGTGCACATGCTAAAGTGAGGAACGGCACAGATAAGGTAAAATCATGTACAGATAATCCTGGATTTACAACCATTGGTTTAGTCGTCATTTCAAAATTACAATAAATGACATTTATTTATTTTTCTCCCTTGTAGTTTGCATTAGTTTTTATCTTTTTAATTTGTAACGTTAAACAAATTATTTATTTAAAAAACCAACAACAATTCAGAGCAAATTTGGGTGGTTGGTTTCCACCAACTGATCTCGGGCTGCTATCATGCTTCCCTTCCTGAGATTTTATTTCCTTTTGTCTCTGTAGATTTCTCCCCCGGAGTTTTCCAGAGAGTATGGCAGTGCATGCATAATGAAGGCACACTGCATTGTGAAGACACTACCAGGACATTGTCTGCAAGAGCAGCGTCCAGGTGACATATCTTTGGGATTATTTATGGTGTGTCTGGCAGCTTTCCCCTTGTTTGGGTAGAACTAGGACGTCTCGCTGCATCATCCGGCCGAGCGAAAGGCTCTTGATCAGAACCGTAAATCGGTCAAACTGAGAGGGGTGTCATCTTTTACCTCAAAAGAGGGTAAGATAAGCAGCAAGAAATGCCCTGCAACAGTATGAAGATATATGCCTCAAATAAAACTGGGGAGGCACGATTGTCATTTTCCTATCCAAATTCTGAGCCCAAAAGGAGAAGGCAGCGGAAAGAGAAGACAAACAGAATGACCTTGCAGTGACAGAATTTTAATGGGTGGCTGACATTATTAAAGCAATTCTTTGGCTTGCCAGCTTGTGCGCTCTCTTTCCCTCTCTCTTTCTCTCTCGCTCTTCCAAGTGTTCCTATATACACCAGACATTTATGTAAGTCTGTTTCTCAGCCTTCATGCTTGTCCTCACCTGAGGTCAACAAACCGAGATTTATTTATCAAGCTGTCAAATTTGCTTACATCCAGGGCGCTCTGTTCCTGCTTTTTGACAGCACTGGGAGGTGAAGGAGTTAAAAAAAAAATAACAATGATATTTAGATCAAAGCACAGATCAAAGACAGTGACCGGTGACCGAGAAGCCCTTTCTGAAATGTTGCTGTGCCTCCCTCTCCTAGTCATGCAATAAAGGGCTGCAGAGAATGACATCTCAAAATGCTCCTTTGGGTCACTGAAGACACGAAAGATGGTCTTTATGGAGACATTTTTCTTCCTGCAACACACAACCTGTATGATCCAAATTGGACTATTGACAAATGTTTCGGTCAAGGCTGGGGCTGAGGGAGCAAGTATTGAGAGCAATGGCAGGCCGGCACTCCAGCTTGGAATCTTATAGCAATAGCGCTTAGACTTATATACCGCTTTACAGTGCTTTAAAGCCCTCTCTAATTGATTGACAGAGTCAGCCCGTCTCTGGGTCCTCATTTAACCCATCTTGGAAGGATGGAAGGCTGAGTCAACCTTGAGCCTAGTGAGAATTGAACTGCTGAACTGCTGGCAGCTGGTAGTCTGCGGAATTAGCCTGCAATACTGCATTCTAACCACTGTGCCACCATGCCTCTCAATTACAAAGCACTGCAATTGATGAAAAGTTGGTCTTTTCTTAGTGGGGTAAAAGAGGTTGACTTCTGGGCATCCTTAACTTAATGCAGACCTGGATATGTTACAGGCCACTGGCTACATCTGGTCCTTTGTCTGGCCCTGTCTGGCCCATGTGGTGGTGATGGTAGGAGGCGGCAGTGATGAAGGCCTCCAGTCTGGAATTCACGGTCTTCCTGTCTGATCTGACCCTCATAGCCTTCACCTGATGTTTGCAAGTGGCTTCCAGGATTTGTCTTGGATCCCCAATTATCGATGAACATTAGGACTATAATTTTTCATCATTTGGAGGCAAGAAAATACACAAAAGCTTTTCTTTAAGTCATAGAAGGCTTAACAAAGTTTCAATGACACAGAATACTCTGGAATCTCTTCAAATTATCAATAAAATCAAATAGGCTTGTCCTTTTTTCATCGTCTCATCCACCTAAGCTATTGAGTTCCCCAACTCCATCCTGCAAAATGTTAAATGGAATTGATCCTCTCTGAGCTGGCTCATTTTCTTGCAGATGTTTCATTACCCAAACTAGGTAACATCCTCAGTGCTAGTGTTCATAGGTAGATTCACCATTGGACTGATGATGTGATCTGGTTTGGTAATGAATTGTCTACAAGAAAACAAGCAAGCTCAGAGCGCCAAGGGTCTCTCATTGCAACCCCAAGCTATACATATTCTCTTTCATTGGTTAAATGGAATCCTATTTGCAGCTTTACAAATTTAGTAACTAAATGAATAGGTGCTAAAAAGTATGCACCGCTGATCTCTTTGTCAGACTGGAGTTTGTTAGAAATTCTGGGCTGAGTTAGAAAGTTCCACCCAAGGAGAGAGAGTGGGAACCTCAATTTTGCTAAGTCTCCTAGCTTTCAGCTTCGGTTCACCTGCAGATATTTAACTGTAGTTTTCTTATTATTCTGATTCCTGAATTCCTCTGCTGTGTGATGAATGTGTGATGACACTACTTAGCTGCAATTCCGTCCCTTCTCAACTTCTTCTCTATACTGTACTGATATCACACAACTTGCCAAGCAAAAGGTGTAGAGTTGAGGCTAGAGGTGACAGTTTACTATTCCTTGGACAGCAAGAATGCAGGACTATAATTACTTCTTCCTTCCTCAATCAGGTTTTCACTGTCACTAGCACAGACTCCCCATCCCTTGGCTAATACTTGTCATTTCCTTAGCTAATGCATCTATTTTTTCCTGTCGTGTTCTCTGCACAAACCCTGGTTTTGAGCAACACCAATATTTATATCTCTTCTAACCGTGAGGTTTTTCTCCCGTGTGATGCCGAACGTTCAGCTTAGAAAAAGCAAGTTGAAAGAAAAAATAGGCGATGACTTCTGCAATGGCTTTATTGAAGTTTTTTATTTTTTAAAATTAGAATATGGCTCTTCTCCATTTGTTCATCCCCACAATGTGGGTTCTTTTCTGAACAATCTGGAAGTTGTTACGCATCCTTTCCTCATCCCTGCTAGCTCTTCCTCGAAGGACATACAAAGGGGATATTTAAAGAGATATACTTTGATAAACTCTTTGAAGATACTTAGCAGAAACTTGCCACAGTTAATAGCCAAAGAGTCCATCATCTGTACTACAGGTAATCCTTAACTTACAAATGTTCATTTAGTGAACATTCAAAAGTTGTAACGGCACTGAAAAAAAGTGACTTATGAACATTTTCCACACTTATGACGGTTGCAGCTTCCCCATGGTCACGTGATCAAAACTCAGACTCTTGGCAATTGGCTCAGATTTATGACGGTTGCAGTGTTCCGGGTCATGTGGTCACATTTTGTGACCTTCTGACAAGCAAAGTCCACGGGGAAGCCAGATTCGCTTAACAACCATGTTGCTAACTTAACAATGGCAGTGAATAACGGTGGCAAGCAAGCTCATAAAATGGGGCAAAACTCACTTAGCAACAGAAAGCCTGGGCTCAGTCATGGTCCTAAGTTGAGGACTACCTGTGTTTTCAGTTCATTTTGCCATTCCTCTTCCCCAATGATAAGAGTTGCAGTTTTGAGACTTCCTGATGATGCCTTATCCTGTCCTAAAATTCAGTCTCAAAGCTGCTCAAAGCCAATCAGATTGTCCCTGAATCTTTACTTGGACGTGAAGTAGGGCTGTTTGGCTTAACCCTAGGATGCCTCCTGAGAAGCCAGGATGATGGATGGAGATTTTAGGCATTAAGGTAAAGGACTGGATTATTTTTGAAAGGTTGTGAGGCTGGATATGAAGTAGCTGAGCTTGATAAGAGTTAGGCTGGACTCAAAGAAGGATCCAGTCCAATAACAGACTTCTGTGAGTAATTAGAACTACAGAAAAAACAACTACTACCAACCTGCCTTCCATCGAGGACCTGTATACTGCATGAGTCAAAAACAGGGCTGTGAAAATATCTATAGACCCTACACATCCCAGACATAAACTGTCTCAACTCCTATCTCAAAATGACTGGGTTGCCCAGGGAGCTGCCATGGCTGAGCAAGGAAATGAATCTGGGTCTCCCACTCTTAATCCTACACAACATATTGTCCTTTGTGATGACCCGGGGCATGGCATGAAGGCAACACAGCTAGAGAACCTTTATTTGCTCCAATTTTGCTCCCAACGTCCCATTTACTCTCCGGGCTGGAGAAAAGCTCTCCCACAAACCTGCAACAGCCTCTGGCTGCAGATACTCCAATCCAAACGCTATAAGCAGAATGACTACAATCGATCTCTCCAGCAGGGCAAGATAATGAGTCTAATAATTCCAGCAAGGCAGATAAGAACACAGAAGCACGGCAATAATTCAAAGTTAGGAGGAATGCTAGGAATGCAGGCTACAACTGTTAACACTAGATGAATTCAACATTTGTTCCCAACAAACACTCCTCCCAACTTCCTTTTCTTTAAACTCCATCCCCAGGTATGCCTTGTGAAGGGAATCAGGGCCCTTTCCTTCCTCATAAGCCACACAACCCACGTTGGTCTCTTCTGTGTTCTTCCCTGCACACCCTAGGATGAGGAGGGGATGGGCCTTGGTCTTCTTCTGAACCCCCTCTCCTTTGTTCTACCTCTCCCAGCCTGACTTTGCCCTTCCTCAGTTTCCTCCACAGCCAACGGAAACACTTTCCCACTCTCTGTCAGCTGTTCATCTTCCCCCTCAGATTCAGACCCAGACGGGGGCATGACAGTCCTTGATGTAGGACCATTCCTTCAGGGACCATTTGAAGTCACAACATCATTGAAAAAAGTGACTGATGACTGGCCCTCATGTTTACAAACGTCGTAGCCTCCTGACAGTTGTGTGATCAAAATTTGGCTGTGCATTTACAAGGGTTTGGTTGATAATCCTTTGTGATTATCCCAGTTCAATTCCAACATGGAAAGAGACGAGGGAAATTTTGAGCCTGAAAATTTCTTGTTGCCAACTCAGATCTTTGTTAAGTGAACTTTGCCCCCATTTTATGATGGTTCTTGCCATCGTTGTTAAGGGAATTAAGTTATTAAAGGAATCCGGCTTCCCCATTGACTCTCTTCGTCAGAAGGTCGCAAAAGGGGATCATGTGACACTCCCTCCCTGGGTTGCTGCAACCGTCATAAATAGGAGTCAGTTGTCAAGTGTCTGAACTTTGATCTCATGACCATGGGGAGGCAGCACCGGTTGTAAGTGTGAAAAATGGTTCTAAGTCACTTTTTTCATTGCAGCCATAACCTCGAATGGTCACTAATGCACTGTCGTAAGTTGAGGACTATGTATGTGCTCCCCCATCATGCAGATATTTATGTTTGGTTTGGAAAGTAAATTGTTTCCAACGGTTTCCAAAAGGCCATGGTTTCCCCAAATCCTTTGCCTTACCTATGTGTGATGATCTGGGGCATGGCACAAAGGCAACACAGTCAGATAATCAGTAGGAGTCCCTTTATTAGCTCTAACTTTGACCCCAAATGTCCTGGTTACTTTCTGGCTGGAGAAAAACTCTCTCAGGAACAGCCTTTGGCTGCAGAGAAGCAAGTCCAAAACGTGGTCAACAAAAACTGTAACTATAAGTCCAATCAAGGCAAAATGAGGTAATTAGTTCGGCAGGGCAGGAGCAAGAATTCCAGATGTGAAGGTACAACAATAACTCCACACAGTTGGGAAGATGCCAGGAACACAGATAAGCGAAGTCAACACAAGATAAACTCACGTTTGTTCCCAGCAGCTGCCCCACTAAGCATGTATCTCTTTTAAACTCTCATTCCCAGGTGTGGCTAATGAAGGGAATCAGGGCCCTTTCCTCCCCCGTAAGCCATGCGGCCTACATTGCTCTCTTCTCCGTTCCTCCCCTGCGTGCCCTAGGATGAAGAGGGAGTGGGCCTGGGTCTTCCTCTGAACTCCTTCTCCCTTATTCTATCTCCCCCCCTGCTCTGCCCAGCCAGACTTTACCCTTCCCCACTTTCCTCCACAGCCAATGGAGCCACACTCCCACTCCCTATCAGCTGTTCGTTTTCCTCCTCAGATTTAGACTCCAACAGGGGCATGACACTTATGCATGTTAAACTGGCATTGCCTCTGGGATGCTTTTGATCCCTTTCTAATTAACTGTAATTGACTGAGAATATTGGAAGCTCTTTACTTTCTCTTGTTGAAGCTGTAGCAATTTTGCCTTCTTTTTCAAGCTGCTTTATTCATCTGCCAGCAAAGGTAAAATTTTCGCTTCCATTACTTACGCCAATCTCCTGTCCCATCAAGCCATGTTATTTCCAGGGACTGAAGGAAAGTTCAAAAGTCCCAGAGATTTTTTTCTGGAAAAAACAAAGCAGCCAAAGATGCAAATCTCCTTCTCTAATTGCCTCTGTGTAGTTTGGGCAGACGGCCAATGACTGTAATAACTTCAATTTATGTTTTGTGTATCCAGGAGTGTATTTCATTTTTCTTTTTAATGCTTCCTAGATTTAAATAATTATAAATTATCAGGAAAAAGAGAAAGGAAGGGAGGAAAAAAAAAGAGAGAGGCTTTGGTACAAGTGATTAAAGTAAAGCTGTTGATTTTTTTTTTTTAAACAAAAGAAAATTGCACTCAAGTCTTCAAGCAGTCCTTGGAAAGTCCCAGATGCTCTCAGCTAAATGACTCTCTGTTGTATTCGAACCTTGTCCTGTAAGGATTGTCCCTGTTGCTTTGTCTGTGCACAGCTTTGGAGATTCCGCGGGGGCCACAGCAAAAAACGCCAACCGTTTTCCTAGGGAGACCAAGGGGAGAATGACCAAAGTCAACAATGAAAAAAATAACAATAATAATTAACACTGAGCCCACTCTTCTCCTTCCCTTCTCTGGCTTGTAAAGCCTAACAGGTGTGGTGGAATATAGTCTGGATTCCCAGGAGGGAGAGAAGCACAACAGGAAGCTCCGTTTAGATAGTTTGCATGGGAGAAAGTGGGTGAAGACAGCTTCTCCCTAAGAGTTCCCAGAATCTGAATGCCTCTCCCTTCCTCCCTCTCTCCTGAATATGATGAAAGAGTAAAGATAGAAAGTAGAATAATAGGGTTGGGAAGGGGTAATCTTCTAATCCAACCCCTTGCTCAGGCAGGAAACCCTACCTTCTGGAAAATAGGTTGTCCAGTCTCTTCTTAAAAACCTCCATTGATGAAGCACCCACAACTTCTGTAGGCAAGCTGGTTAATTGTGGTCACTGTCAGAAAATTTCTACTTATTTTTAAGTTGGAACCGTCTATTAATGATCTTCCACCCATTACATGTGGCTCCTAATTGCTCACATCTCTGAAGCGGTACCTTCAGCTTGAGCTATTTGGGGGTGTTACAATAGTTCTTTTCTTCTGAGTGAATATAATTGTGTGCATTTATCTATCCATTGATCCATCCATTGATCCGTCCATCGATCCATCCATCGATTGATTCATGCATTGATCCATCCATCGATCAATCGATCCATCCATCCATCTAAATACCTGTCCATCCATCCATCCATCTATCTCTGTATCTGTACCATTGATATTTATATCTATTTATCATCTATTTATCATATAATCTATATACCCATCCATCCATCTATCTCTGTATCTGTATCATCTATATCTATATATATCATCTCTCTCTCCCTCCCTCTCTCCCCACCTCAATCCAGTCACTCCTGGCAAGAAACAATCATAAAACATGTATATTGAATGGCTTCATTCAATCATTCAATACATAATATCTATCTATCTATCTATCTATCTATCTATCTATCTATCTATCTATCTATCTATCTATCTATCTATCTATCTATCTATCTATCTATCTCAGAGTGAGAAGCACAGAGCAGAAGACACAAGCCTGAAGATGATGAATGAGACTTCATCGAAACGTTGCCTAGACACTTCCAATTTTACGTGGGAGAAAACCCGAATAACCAAAGATCCATACACACACACACACACACACAGAGAGACAGAGAGAGAGAGAGAGAGATTCAATATAAAGTTTTATGATTGTTTACTTCCCAGAGTCACTGATCTGAGATGGGCAGTTATACAAATTGAATATGGGGAGAGAGGGGGAGGAGGAGAGAGGGAGAGAGAGAGAGAGAGAGAGAGAGAGACAGACAGACAGAGAGAATATGAATGAATGGATGAATGAATGAATGAATGAATGAATGAATGAATGAATGAATTAGAAGAGAATTTCTCCAGTTCCTTGATCATTTTAATGGAGGGAGAGAAGCACAACAGGAAGCTCCGTTTAGATAGCTTGCATGGGAGAAAGCGGGTGAAGACAGCTTCTCCCTAAGAGTTCCCAGAATCTGAATTCCTCTCCCTTCCTCCCTCTCTCCTGAATATGATGAAAGATGGGTGGATCTTGGGTGGATATCATTTCAGCTCATCCACCCAAGCTCTATTATTTTCTCCGGTTGGCCAAATCACATCGTTCCAACTTCGGCTGCACAACGTATTTGTTTGAAAGCAGTTGCCATATATATTCGGTGTGCCCTTTTTCTTAATGGCCTCAAGACAACCTTTGCCTTTTGCACGGCAGTTGCTGCTTGGAGCAACCCTATCATGCAACTGTTACTTCTCACTCAAAGTTCTCATGGGCGAGCTGTCTCCACAGCTTAGAAGCTCTGCTCTTTGGGAGGAAGAGATTCTCATCACAGTACTAGTCCAGAGAGATTTTTTTTTTCCTTTTTGGTTGGTCCATTAATTGTTAGCATCTGTCTCTCTTAGATGGGTCTAGAGTTCTGGAGCTCCTTTGGGTGACTAATTAATTTAATCGGTCTGGTGCTTGACGAGGCTGATCTTGGATTGTCGGGACCGATCACAAGTCTTATGCCCATATATAATCTCCTGTGGGAGAGTCACAATTAATAATCCTTCTAATGTTGCCAGGAACATTTCACGGTGACAGCATCTGTGCCAGATGTTCTTGTCACTTCCTAATCGTTACTGTCGTTTTGAAATAAGATGACTCAAAGATGGCACCATTTACCCCTTCTGTAGATCAGTTCTACACAGTGATTAATGACTGCTTGAGAATCAGAATTTGAATCTGCTGTTGGAGCCGCTAAGCTTCACCTGGAGATCATTCTCTTCTCTCTATATATAAAAGCGAAATACCTCTCATACATCATCACAAAATCTCCAGAACCATAAAGCCTACAAACTTGAAATTTGGCACGTATGTTCCTCTTGGCTTCTAGGTGCTCATTAAGAAAGGATTTTTTTAAAAAAAATGACTACCAGAACATGAGTAGTTCGTATATTATTATTATTATTATTAACACGCTCTGATGCTAAGGAGTTCTACTCCCCCTCCTGGCCTGAAAAGTAATCTCTTCCAAATGGAAAACACAAGCAGAGGAGTTTCAGTTTCACAGCAGCAACCAGCTTTAGTACAGAACAGTTGAGCTAAGCCGTACCCAGGCTCCTTGCTGTCTCCTTCTTGCTCACACAGCAAATACTGCTTCAGTTTCCAAACAGCCCTCAACTCTCTCACACACTGACAGGATGCTAGCCAGATGAATACCGATGGTTGCTGATAGGCAGAGGCTGAATTCCCCCCCCCCCATTTTCCTCCCCCCAAATTAAGCCCGATCATATACTTTCATAGCGAAGCATGGGTATCCAGCTAGTCATTAATATAAAAAATTTTGCCAAGGTAACCCCAACATTTCAATACCAATCATGCATCTGCAATCATAAAACATAGAACCATAGAGTTGGAAGGGACCTTGGAGGTCTTCCAGTCCAACCACCTGCTCAAACAGGAAACCTTACACAGGTAGTCCTTGACTTAACAACAATTCATTTAGTGACCGTTCAAAGTTACAACAGCACTGAAAAAAGTGACTTATGACCATTTTTCACACAGTTACGATCTTTGCAGCATCCCCAACAATCTGGGTCCTCATTTTACTGACCTTGGAAGGATGGAAGTCACAGTCAAACTTGAGCCAGTGAGACTCAAACTGCCAAACTGCCGGCATCCGGCAGTCAGCAGAAGTAGTCTGCAGTACTGCACTCTAATCACTGCGCCACCATGGCTCTTTCCAATCCAGGGAAATGGCCCCCTGCCTCCATCTGAGTGCCTTCAGTGATGCCCACACCTTAGCAGGAACATATTATCACATGTGGTGGACATGTTCAAAAGCTGTTCTGACCTAGGCTTCCCCCAAAAGCATCAAGCAGACTCTTTGTCTTGGCAAAACCCTTTTTATTAAACAAAGGTGAGTTTCTTGCATTCACATTCAACCACAGGCCTGGCAAACAGTCTTTCAAGGATGGAATTAGGAGCGCAGACCTTATCTAGCTTGGAGAGTTGCCAAGTAAATATTTCCAAACGCAGTGCTGACAAGGAAGGGCTCAGCACAGAGTCTCTGAGATGCACAGACAGATCTTCACACTGCTGCAATTAATGAATTGTTTCCTGCAAAAGCCCCCTTCTCTTTCGCTCCTCTTTTAATCCCTATGGGATGGGCCATTCAGTGTCTACCTGTAGCCTTACTCCTTAGTTCGTAATTGTTCTTTTCTTTTGGCAACTCTGTGCATGCGCAGGCTAGGAACCAGCTCCAGCTGTTCCTCCGCCTCACTGCTGTCCGACTCCACAGCTGATAACTGCCAGCCTGCTCTGGTCCCATCTCTACCTCTGATGCAGAGCCCTCATCTGAGCCTTCCTCAGCCTCCAGGACTGGCCCAGGTTCCTCCCCAACCTCCTCACTGTCTGATTCTGCTGCCAGCTCTGCTAGCCACCAATGGGCCACAACAAAAGCCAAAAAAAATGGACAAAAGTGCATATGTAGTTAGAAAAAATGTTACGGTAGCATATAGATTATAAACCAGACTTTTTTTTTTGTTAGTCCTAATACCCCCCCAAAATATGATAATGGGGATGTGTATTTAATATTACACGTTTTGACAGCAGCAAGAATTGTACTTGCATAATACTGGAAAAATGAGGAAACACCTACAGAAGAAGATATATTTTTAAAAATATTAGACTGTGCAGAAATGGATAGACTAACACTGAAGATAAAAGAAAAAGAAGACACATAATATTTTCAAATTTGGGACTTGTTTTATCAACGGTTGGATACTAGAGGTAGAAATTAGGAACTGAAAAAGTATTATTGTGTAAGCAAATTGACCCAGATAGTGTGCTGTTCACTAAGCACTTAATGTATGTAAAAAGAAAATATATAAATAAATTGATAAAAAAAATGATGCCCTCTCCCCTTTGACCCACTGGTTCCATCAAAGAAATGCTCTAAATGTAAGGAATTTTTGGAATTTGACTTGGTGTAGTTTAAATTCAATCACGGTGTAGCAGGCAGCTACTCTTGCATCGATCTTGCAGGAGTCCGTTATATTTCTCTCTCTCTCTCCAGCTGCATTCATCAACCCATTCTAAAATTGTGTGGACCCCAGAGATGCTGCAAAAGAGAGAAGTGAAGAGAGCTGAATGGGCTGGAATGCGACAATATGGAGTGGGGGAGAGAGTTGTTGCTTGCTTTCCTGCAACATCGAAAGATCCAAGAGAGCCACAAATGTTCCTTGGCGTTGGATGCACCAAGACCAGCTGCTGAAAAATGACACAGCCACAAATCCTCCTTGTACAGCTCTTCTCCAAATTGGAACTACAAAGTGGTAGAACAGAAGCTCTCTTTCTCCCTCACGGTGCTCAATGTTTTAACAGAGCAAAGGACAGCCTTGACGATGGGATGAGGATGAGGATGTTATCCGGTGGTGGGATTCAAATAATTTAACCACCGGTTCTCACCCAGGTGTCAGGCTGGCTGTGATGGGAGATGTGGCCCATCAGCATCTTCCAGCTCCACCAGACATGCGGGACGAGCCTCCCGCGACCACCAACCTGTCCCTGGGCGAACCGGTTGTTAAATTTCCACCCTTTGCCAAAAGGCTGTTTCCGAGGGTGATTGCCTGCACGTTGGTCACAGGGCTGTTTCAGTCTTCCGGATGCTGAGGCAAAGTTTCTGAGAAATGGGGGGGCTGTTACCATAGGGACAAAGAGTTGATGCTCCTGAGAGCTCAGGTGGAAGGTGAGGAATTGTGAAGAATTGCGGGGAAGTGGAGGGAGGGATTTTCCCTTCCCCGTTGAGCTGCGTGTGGGTCAGTCTGCAGACAAAAGTGAGAGGGGCGAGGAATTAAGTTGGCAGCACAATCGAAGCTGGGCCCAATGTAGGGGAGACTGTGGGGTTAGTTTGGCCAGGCAAATTATTAACACACACACACACACACACCCTGCTATCAAAGTGGATCCTGGGTACTGCGGTGCAATAGAGAAATAGGCAATGAAGTGGCCAGTACGAGGGAAGAAGGAAGGAAAGCAGCCTTCTTCTTCCCTCAGACTGGCCACTCTGGTGCCTGTTTCTCCATTGCAGCACAGCGCAGCACCCAGGAACCTCGGTGGCACAGTGGTTAGAGTGCAGTACAGCAGGCTACTTCTGCTGACTGCCGGCTGCCTGCAATCTGGCAGATTGAATCACACCAGCCTCAAGGTTGACTCAGCCTTCCGTCCTTCTGAGGTCGGTAAAATGAGAATCCAGATTGTTGGGGGCAATAGGCTGACTCTATAAACTGCTTAGAGAGAGCTGTAAAGGACTATAAAGCAGTATATACGTTTAAGTGGTATTTCTATGCACTTTGAGAGCTTAATTTAACAATCGGTTTGCTTGAACCGGTGCAAACCGGCTGAATCCCACTACTGATGTTATCCATTCAGATATGGGGCTACAAAACAGTTGGTGGTTGGAAGGCAGAAGAACCTGAGAAGGATCGGTGCAAGCTATATAGGTGCCAGTAGTGGACAAACCTTTTGATTGACAGAGCTAAACTAAAGGATTGAGGAGGCGAGCAGGATGAAATAACAAAACCAAATCCAATGGAATAGTTTCCTGCCGAAAAAATATTTCTACCAGGCTAAAAATATGCTAATCTTTTCGAAAAGACCAGGGGTTTAATTCTCCAGCAAGCTCATTTAACTGCCTCCGTTAGCATCTGTTGGAATGGAGTCACAGCAGAGCAGAACCCTGGTGGCATAGTCGTTAGAAAGAAATATTGCAGGCAAACTCTGCCCACAGCCTGGAGTTCAATCCTGATGGGGCTCAAGGTTAGCTCAGCCCTCCATCCTTCCAAGGCCGGTAAAATGAGGACCCAGATTGTTGGAGGTGATAGGCAGATAATGCTTACATTGTAAACCGTGACTGTTTCAAGTTACAGAGGCACAGGAAAAACGTGACTTATGTTGCAGCAACCCTATGGTCACATGATCAGAATTTTGGAAGCCCGGCAACTGCCTCATATTTATGACGGTTGCAGCATCCCAGGGGTCGCATGATCTCCTTTTGCAACCTTCTGACAGGCAAAGTCAACGGGCAAACAGATTCACTTAACAACCATGTGTCTAACTTAACAACTGCAGTGATTTGCTTCACCATTGTGGCAAGAAAGTTTGTAAAATGGGGCAAAACTCAATTAACGCCTGTCGCCGTGGTGGCACAGTAATTAGAATGCAGTACTGCAGGCTACTTCTGCTGACTGGTGGCCGCCTTCAATTTGGCAATTAAAATTTCACCAGGCTCAAGGTTGACTCAGCCTTCCATCTTTCCAAGGTCGGTAAAATGAGGACCCAGATTGTTGGGGGCAACATGCTGACTGTGTAAACTGCTTAGAGGGGCTGTAAAGCACTGTGGAGCGGTATATAAGTCTAAGTGCTATTGCTATTGCTATCTTACTTAATGTTCTGACCCAAACCTTGTTCCGAGGAAACAAACATGAAACAGAGGTAACAGAAAAACCTTTTAATGATTCTTTATAAATTCTGTCCCTTCATGGTTAAAAGGCTGTTTCAAATTAATTACCTCTGATAAGAACGAGCCTTGCCAAGGTTGTGCAAGGCTGCCAAGAACACCAGATAAAGTTACCAAGAAATATTTCAACACAAAGAGTCTCCAAACAGCAACCAAGATATTCTGAACGTCCACAAGGCGTGAGTGCAAACACTTCTTTGCTTCCTGCAAAGAACTCTGGTTTCTCAGCTGGCTTTTATCTCCTCAGGGAGGGGCCATTACCTTGCAGCTTTACTCCCCAGTTGCCCATGCTGCTGCAGCTGCTCTTTCCTTCGAGCAGCCCTGCGCACACGCACACTGGGCACAGGCTCCTCGGGGGCCTCTTCATCATCACTGCTGCCAGCCCCCACAGTCTCCAAAGGCAGAATTCCACTCCCTGATGGTCGTGGCCCCATCCCTGCATCACACGCAGGCCCCTCATCTGAGTCCTCGCTTTCCGAGATCTCAGCCATCCGCACCTGCTGCCAGCAAACCACAACACTTACCAACATAAATTTGGGGCTCCATTGCAGTCATAAGTCGAGGACAACCTATATACATTACCTCCCCTTGTGTTTCTTTGTGGGAAAAAAAATTCTCTATCAGTTATATCACACAAATGACTGCCTCTACTACAGCAACAGATGGTGTAGTTGTGTTTGGAATCAGTACCTGCAACCTTGAACAGCTATCCAAGGGCCATGAGGAAGCCTTGCTGATCAGTCTCCCACTGAGATAACATCTCTACCGCAGCCCTTCCGTGCACTCACAGACACACACACAAACACACACATCACATTCTGAGATTAGGTGCAAGGGAAACGCAACATGCAATAAATTAATTACAAATTCGCTGCTGGAACTGAATTGGATTAATGGTTCTAAATGGCTGGATTTCCAGACAATAGGTTCACGGACCAATCTACTTGGCTTGTGTGTTTTCAGCAGGGAATACAAGATGCATTAAAAAATAAAAAAACCAAGTTCATTTCTTGAGACCAAAGGCAGCCTTTCCTTGTTTGAAAAAAAGAAAAATCCTGTAAGCACAAAGGATGTTTTGTGCTGGATCCCTCAGCCTGAACTAACAACAAACGGCTATCCAATCTATTCAGAGAAATTGCAAATATATAAATTGGACACTTGAGAGAAGAAGCTGCACTCAATCTTCTAACCAGTTATTTACCAGCAGATACAGCATTAATGTGCCAAACAGCCTTTCTCACCTGCAGCCTCTAGATGTTCTGAGCTACACCTTCCCAGCCAGTTACCTGGAAAGGCTGCAAGTGATAATCTCACACCTCTGGAGCCCAAAATACTCGTTGGAATTCAGGTGTTGTCACTTAAACCATTTCCTCAATAAATGTCAGAACTCAAGACTTGTTCCTTGTAAGTCCATTTCCAGTCCTGGTTATTATTAAGAGTTCTGATTCTAAGGATTTGAGGAGACAGATATCTAGATCTAACACACCTGGACAGGTCCAATGTAGAGAAAGGGAGGATAGCTAGGGTTGAGAGGGTTATAGGCAGCCCTTGATATACATCAGTTCATTTAACAACTGTTTGAAGTTACGTTGGCACTGAAGAGAATGACTTCTGATTGCATTTTCCATTTCAGGCTTCCCTTAGTCACATGAGCAAATTTCAGACACTTGGCAACAGATTCATATTTATGACAGTTGCAGTGTCCTGGGGTCATGTGATCACCTTCTGATAAGCAAAGATTCACTTCACAACCAACAACAACTAGAACTAAGGAGAATTTTAGAATAGAATTAATAGGATAGGATAGGATAGGATAGGATAGGATAGGATAGGATAGGATAGGATAGGATAGGATAGGATAGGATAGGATAGAATAGAACATTTACAACTTCTGGAGGCAATTTATTCCACTGGTTAATTGTTCTATTGTCAGGAAATTTCTCCTTAGTTCTAGGTTGCTTCTCTCCTTGATTAGTTTCCACCCATTGCTTCTTGTCCTGCCTTCAGGTTCTTTGGAGAATAGCTTGACTCCCTCTTTTCACAACAAAACAATTAAATCAGTCGAATAGTTTGCCTTCAGAAGTTGTGGCTGCTCCATCACTGCAGGTTTTTAAGAAGAGCTTGGACAACCGCTTGTCTGAAATGGCATAGGGCTTCCTGCTTGAGAAGTGGGTTGGACTAGAAAACCTCCAAGACCCCACCCAATTCTGTTATTCTGTATTCTGTTATGCAAAAGATCAAGAAGCAATATATATGCTTGGCTGCTGTTAGAAACTGAGAGAGAGATTGGGTGTACTTTAGAAAGTTTGAGTAAGACCATTTTTATGTTCTCATGTACATTTCTGGGACGCAATTAGAGAATGTCAGGGCCACCTGACTCCACAATCATTTCCTTTCCCAATGATAATACTGTATATCCAGCATCTCCGCTACTTTCCCCCACAAGTCCCACCTAAATGGGGATGTGTGGGTGGAAAGGGCTACCAACAATCAGCTCCCATTCACTTCAAGAGATCCGTGCAGGAAAATTTCCCCGTGGATTGCAGATATTTTCCTAAGCTAACAAACTCAAAGACATGATAATAGCAGATGAGACAGGTGCCAGCGCCAAAGCAACACAGACTGCAAACAAGGCCAAGGTATGGAAATATAGCAGAAAGTGCAACTGTTCTGACCCAGGCTTCCCAAAATCACGAAACAGACTCCTTGTCCTGACAAAAACCCTTTTTAGTTGGCTAATGTGAATTCCTATCACTCACATCAAGCAAAGTCCCGACAAACAGTCTTTCAAGGGTGATTTACAACCACAGACCTTATCAGACAGTGGTGGGATTCAAATTTTTTTACTACTGGTTCTGTGGGCCTGGCTTGGTGGGTGTGGCAGGGGAAGGATACTGCAAAATCTCCAGTCAGAGGTGGGATTTGCCGGTTCTCCGAACTACTCAAAATTTCTGCCACCGGTTCTCCAGAACTGGTCAGAACCTGCTGAATGCCACCTCTGCTTATCAGGCTTGGAGAGTTGCCAGGCCGATAGCTTCCAAGCAAGTCACGAACTTAGATATACGAATCTTCACACTAATAAAACAAATTAATTGTCTCCTGCAAAAAAATCTTTTGCTCCTATTTATTCCCTATAGGAGTGGCCTTTAGTCCCGAGTCGACCATTGTTCCTTAACTGTTCCCTTCTCCTGGCAGCTCTGTGCATGCGCACATCGCTCACAGGCTCCAGCTGTTCTTCTGCCCCACTGATTTCTGACTCCAAAGGCAGCTGATAACTGTCAGACGGCCCTGGCCCCATCTCTGCCTCCGACGCAGAACCTTCGTCAGAGCCTTCCCCAGATTCCAGGACTGGCCCATGTTCCTGTTCCCCAACCTCCTCACTGTAAAAGTCTTCCGCCGCACTGCTGGTCACTGACAGGCCACAACAGCAAAATCTTTGATGGATGTTGAAGGAGAAGCGTTTCTTTTTCTCCCCCACCCCCGCACCAGCTGGTTAACTGGGAAGATGAAGCACTTTGATTGTGGAAACTGACAGTTCTTTGCTAAAACTCCATTTCTCAAGATACAACATATTAGATAACAGCAAGCATCAGGTGCTTTGGCATTAAATGAATGTATTTAAACCCAGACTCATTTCCATACAAATGCAGTTTATTAAAGCCCCCCCCTCCTTTCCATTCCTCAAGCTGCTGCATAAACCAAGTTGGGAATCTCACTTACTGTCTGTTATACTTGGCTATTTCATTAAATAGGAGTTTCCATCGTGGACGTCCAATGAAAAGCCGGCGGTTCAGCACTTGGTATTTCTCGCCAATTATTTTCTGCAAAAAAAAAAAAAAAAGCCCAAAATATTCCCCTTGGTGCCCTTTGCAGATTGCTGCTGATCAATCAGCCTCCATTTTGCATGTCAGCCTAAGAACGTGTCCTGAACATCATCCGGACAACCCAAAATACTGGTGCTCAGTTCAATTCATCTGTTAATATGTGTTTGTGCATGAGTGCGTGTATCTGATTATATGGAAATTCTCCTGCTTCCTTAAGCATCTCTTGAGACTCCGGTGCCCTGAGTGTCTAGACCAGCAATCCCAACCTTTTCAGCTCTGCAGATCAGTGGTGAGGGGAGGGTTTCATGCACAAATGTGCCTCTTGCAGAAATGCACTCACCTGCCACTTGCGCGTCTCGGTTCCCAATGGGCCACAGGCTGGTACTGAGCCACAGACCGGAGTTGCATACCCCTGGTCTGGACAACTAGGAATTGTGCCATCTACATCAGTGTTTCATAAAACTTGGCAACTTTAATATCTATGGCCTTCAACAATCGGAATTCTCCAGATAGCACAACAGCTAGAGAATCCTATGAGTTGAAGACCACAAATCTTAAAGCTGCCAAGTTTGAAAAACACTGATCTAATAAATGTCCCAAAGGGGCTTTTTCAGGAGGCAACTGGACTTTCTTGTTTTTTTCTTTGAAGACGTTTCGCTTCTCATCCAAGAAGCTTCTTCAGCTCTGACAGGATAGTGGGGAATTTATATTCCTTGCAGTTAGCTGGTCATTTGCATCCTTTTAGAGGCTCGTTGAGGCACTTGGAGGTTTAGCTGTGTCCTCGGGGTCACCTGAGTGGTGCAAATGGTTCCTGTAGTCTGCAATTTTTCCTCTGGAAATCCATTCCTACACCCACACCATTCAAAGCGTATTCATCCCAAATTGTATAGCTAAAATTCTGTGGAGATTCTCAGTCATTTAGATCGTGGTAATCCCAAAGGTGCTTTTTCAAGGAGGAAACTGGACTTTCTTGTTTTTAATTTGAAGACGTTTTGCTTCTCATCCAAGAAGCTTCAGCTGCCTCCTGAAAAAGCACCTTTGAGACAACCATGACCTGGATGACTGAGAATCTCTACAGACTGTTCTGAATGAAGAGTCACCCAATTCTTCAATGGTTAGTGCTGTTCTCTGTGCCAATGCTTCCAAGTATTGACAAGATACTCTGGAACAGGAGGTTTCAAAGTTTTTTCAGGCTACAGAATCTGTTTCTATTTTATTTTTTTTTAAATATTCCAAAACCTGTTTTCAACAAGCAAAGTTCAAGTAATAGAAAATGGGCAGTTTAATTTCTCTGAGGACTCTTGGATTCTGTGGAAGACATTTTGGAAAATCCCGCTCTGAACGGCAGTTCTCCACACCACTTGATGGGCTCTTGTCACACTGGCTGTCTACTTATTTCTGCTTTTTTTAAGCTTACTCTGACAGTAAGGATAAGGATGGCCAGAATCTAACGTAGAATGCCAAAGATATAATAAAAGCATTTTTTTTCCTTCCTAGCATTTTCCTACAAGTGCAGGGTCTACTTTTTCCAGATCTACAAGGTATTGATCCCTAGTTTGCAACAGGAAAGCAAACTTCCTGACGTTAAGCCTGACATTGTCACCTAGATCAGGGGTCTCCAACCTTGGCCACTTTTAAGATTTGTGGACTTCAATTCCCAGAATTCCTCAGCCAGTTTTGCTGCCTGAGGAATTCTGGGAGTTGAAGTCCACAGGTCTTAAGGTTATCAAAGATGGAGACCCCTGACCTAGATGGCTTTCATTCATAAGGTGGGACTAGAAGTCACAGTCTCCTGGTGATTGGCTCAAAGTCACCCAGGTAGCTTTCATGCCTAAGGTGGGAACTAGAACTCCTGGTTTCTAGCTTGTCGCCCTAATCTCTAGACCAGGGGTATCGAACTCAAGGCCCACGGGCCAGATCTGGCCCATGAGGTGCTTAGATCTGGCCTTCAGGGCCACCATGGAAACAGCAAAGGTTTGGCCCACAGTGCCTCTGCCAGTGACAACGGAGCTCAGGAGGGCTGCATGCGGCTGCCCAGGCTTCATTTTTAGTCACACCGGCCTCCTGCAGCGCTTTACCAATGAAAATGAAGCTTAGAGGGCCATGCACGTCCCCCTATCCTGAGCTCCATTTTCAGTGTTAGAGGGCTGCAGGAGGCTGTTGCGGCAGAAAACAGGGGCCAAAAGCCCATCTTCATTGGCAGAGAGCAGGCGCTACCACAGGCGCCCCAATCATGAGTGGCATCATGCTGGCCACACCCCTCCTAGCTATGCCCCTCCCCTCGAAGTCAAACAGAACCCTGATGCGGCCCTCAATGAAAGCAAGCTCGACACCTCTGCTCTAGACCAAACTGATTCTTTTAGGTGTAATAATAGCAATAGCACTTAGACTTATACACCACTTTATAGGGCTTTACAGCCCTCTCAAAGCGGTTTACAGAGTCAATCTATTGCTCCCAACAATATGGCTCCTCATTTTACCCACTTCGGAAGGATGGAAGGCTAAGTCAACCTTGAGCCTGGTAGGATTCGATCTGCCAAATTGCAGTAGGATTAGCTTGCAGTACTGCACTCTAACCACTGCGCCACCAAGGCTCCTTAAAACCATACTTGGTTTAAAAGAAAAGCGAAAGACAAGTTTTTCTTTCCTGAAAAACATTTTGCTGCCGAAGTGCCCCATTTGCAACCACGGGCTACCAACCCTGGACTAAGATACCGTGGCACCTCCATATTTTCCATCATTCCATTAGGTCACCAATGAGCCTAAGCAGCAGAATACTCGTGGATTCAATTCTATTTCTCAAGCTCCCAGCATCAGTGGATGATTCATGGTGCTCGAGGCAAACTCCGAATCTTAATCAGACATAGGTTTTCAACTATTTGAAGCACTGCTTCAACTGCAAACTGTATTTTGCGACATACCTGTATCCCGTCTGTTTGACTCAGGTACAGCTGAATATTGATAAAATCTGGTCGGTTTTCTTGCCAGAGCTAGTGCATAGTAGAAAAAGAAGAAGAAAAATCACAAGTGAATCAGCATATTTCCTAAATTTGTGGAAACAAAGCTATTTCTATCATTAACCTCACTCTCAAGAAAGAGTTAGATGACCACTCTATTGTGTTTTGCTGTCGTACCTTGACAGCAAGCGTGTGCATTTCAAATTTCAACTCTGTTTTTTTTTTCCTTAGCCAAGGAATTTGGCTCTTCCATTGTGATCCGACTGTGGGAAGGAGGAGATATGGATCTTCTCCATTCACTCCAATTCTCTTCCAAAGTTGAGCCATTGGCAGCTGTTCGAAAGGAGCCAAGAATCAAATGTCCGAAACAATACTAGAGGGATTGAACCAGGAACCATAGCTAAAAGAACATAGCAACACAACAGAACTGGGAACACATTCCTGAAACAAAATCTGTCTCAGCCTCTGATCTAACAGAGCCCATCCAGAACAGGTCAGAAGTTAGCTTTCAAGAGTCCCAAGATATGATGTTGGTTTGTCCAACTGAGATCCCTTTGCGTTTTTAAACAGGATAATTACAATCCTAAGGACTGCATCACACTAAATGCTAGGTGTAGTTAGGGCTTGACTTTAGTTAGATTTGGATTGGGGTGGGGGAGGCAGAGTACACTATGGATACACAGCCTACTTGGCTCAGAGTATTGTGCAAAGGAAGTGTGGCAATTCAAAAAGATGGCGAACTGAACATAGACCATCCCTAATATCTGACCGCCAATTCTAAGACAATCGTCAATTATTTTTCATGGTATTATGGGGAACTCAAAAACAGTAACCGCGAGAGGGACCTTGTGTCTGAGTCCTAGTGGATGATTACTTGAATATGAGCCAGCAGTCAAAAAAGCTACTACAACCCTTGGTTCCATGAACATAGGCATAGAATCAAAATCAGGTGAAGTATTAGTACCGCTTTATGAAACCTTAGGAAGGCCACATCTGGAATTACTGCATCCTGTTTTGGTTGTCACATTACAAAAAAGATGTTGAGATTTTGGAAAAAGTGCAGAGAAGAGCAGCTAAGAGGATTAAAGGCCTGGAGACAAAAACATATGAAGAACTATTACTGGGTATGGCCAGTCTAGAGACAAAAAGGACTAGGATTGACGTGATAGCATTATTCCAGTATCTGAAAGGCTGCCATAAAGAAAAGGGGCTCAGCTTATTTTCAAAAGCACCAGAAGGCAAGACTAGAAGCAATGGATGGAAACCAATCAAGGAGAGAAGCAACCGAGAACTAAGGAGAAACTTCCTAGCAGAGAGGACAATTAACCAGTGGAACAGCTTGCCTCCAGAAGTTGTGAATGCTCCATCACGGGAGGTTATTAAGAGAAGACTGGACAACCACCTCTCTGAAATGGTACAAGGTCTCCTGCTTCAGCAGGGGGTTGGACTAGAAGACCTCCAAGGTCCCTTCCAGCTCTATTCTGATTCACTTACTCCTTACCTTGCTATGCACTTTGCAGAGTAGATCCGCAAACCAATGGAAGGACAAGATGTCTCTGCACACCCAAATGAAGTAAAGCCTCCTCAGTTTGTAGTGGTTCCAGTCATCCCTTCGCACATGCACCACGTTTTTTTTTTGGGGGAGGGGGAGAGTAGCAATAAGAAATCACTAGTTCAAAATCAAGCAGCAGTTTAATAGCAATAGCATTTAGACTTATATACCACTCCGCAGTACTTTACAGGGTAGTTTACAATAGCACGTTGCCCCCAACAATCTGGGTCTTAATTTGACCAACCTCAGATGGATGGAAGGCTGAGTCAACCTTGATCCCCATCAAGGTCGAACTTGAGGTTGTGGGCAGAGTTAACCTGCAAATACCTGCAAGTAGTTCTAACTACTGGGCCACCAAGGTGCCTTAAAATCCCTTTGGAGACATGGTGCTGAGAAGATGCAGCTGGTACCCCAGGCAACAATGAGATGGCCAGTGAGACAACAACGCTAGCCTAGAAGGACGCCTATTTTAAAGTTGCTGCGTTATTGCCACTAAGTTCTGGGGCCAATTCAAATTTTTGGTTCTTACTTTTACAGTTCTACACAGTGCAACACCAGGCAAGGGTAGACAGAACTGAATCTGTTACCCAGCACCTATAAGGAATATGCTTACGTTCCATGAGATCTTCTGGACTAGAAGACCTTCAAGATTTATTCTATTCTATTCTATTCTATTCTATTCTATTCTATTCTATTCTATTCTATTCTATTCTGTTCTGTTCTGTTCTATTCCCTATCTTGTTCTATTCTATTCTATTCTGTTCGGTTCTATTCTATTCTATTCTATTCTATTCTATTCTATTCTATTCTATTCTATTCTATTCTATTCTATTCTATTCTATTCCTCTCTTATTCTATTCTATTCTATTCTATTCTATTCTATTCTATTCTATTCTATTCTATTCCTTTCTATTCCATTCTATTCTATTCTATTCCTTTCTTATTCTATTCTACTTTCAGAAGTAGAATACTTAGTACAATTCCTAAGTTCCTATAGTAGTGCTTAGAGTACCTAAGTACTTAGTAGAATTCCTAATTCTACTTAGGAATTACCTCTTCTAGAGGTAGATGCAGCTCCTACCTTGCTCCCATCTCTGAAGTGGTGCCTTCAGCTTGAGCTATCTGGGGTGGGTGGGTGTTACAACGTTTGCATCTTTTTCTTACATTTATTGCGCTAGCTTTAATTTTTATCGTTCACTGCCCAGATCTTTTTGGACTTTACACTGACCTAGAAATGCAATTCACCATCTTCATTTAAGGACCCCATAATCCCTTATGGGGTGGAGTCTGGGCAACTGAATAGAGCTAGCAGAGTTTTTAATGGCCGGATGCCCTTCCTGTTGCCAATGTGGAGTTTTGTTCAGCAGACATATTCTCAGTGTGCCCAGAGAGAGAAATATTTGCCTCTACTTAGGATTGAACTCACAGCCTCCTGACTGTGAGATGAGAGCTCCACCTCTAGGCCACCACACCACTTTGACCAGAAATGCAGTTAATAAATAAAAATAAATACTTTAGGTTTACTACAAGAATTGCTCTTGAAGATTGCAGCAAATCAATCAAATCCGATAAAGCCTGAATAGAACCACTTTGCTACCTATCTATTTATTTCCATCCATATATTAGTATGCTGACTAGTATGGTAGGGGAAACTGCTGGCAATAGTGTTTACTGCCAAGGAAATTGCAAGATAAAATTGTTTGGTGAACAATTTTCACACATGCTCAGCTCTTTCCTTCCTTTCTTTTTATTCTCCCAGAGTGGAAACTCAAGTTTTCAAGTTATTCAGAGGAGACAGCTGGAGTTTATTGCAAATGCCCCTGCTTGACGGGGTCACGCCAACTGGATCTTCCATGCACCAAGACTTCATATCTCTGCACAGATTTAAGATTCCAGATCTGTAAATGTTGCTGAAGAAAAATCATGTTTTTTTTTTAATATTCCAGGAGGAATCTCATTATTACAAATGAGGTATTTGGTAGAAGACTCTAGGTCAATCTTGGGGTGACATGGGGCAACATTAATGCAATGAAGCTTACATACAGCAGGGTATTGAAGATAGCTGCAAATGGAGTTACTCCGATGCCCCCAGCTATGCACAGGCTGACTTCATAATTGAAAGATTCTTCAAAAGGGCTCCCAAAGGGACCATCAACATACAGCCTAGAGGAGAAAGGAGGAACATTTTTAAGAATCAGTTAGCACAGCTCATTTTAGATAGATAGATAGATTGATAGATAGATAGATAGATAGATAGATAGATAGATAGATAGATAGATAGATAGATAGATAGATAGATAGATAGATAGATAGATAGATAGATAGATAGATAGATAGAGATAGATGGACAGACAGATAGAGAGAGAGAGAGTAGGTATAGATAGCTAGATAGACAGATAGATAGATAGATAGATAGATAGATAGATAGATAGATAGATAGATAGATAGATAGATAGATAGATAGATAGATAGATAGATAGATAGATAGATAGATAGATAGATAGATAGATAGATAGATAGATAGATAGATAGATAGATAGATAGATAGATAGATAGATAGATAGATAGATAGATAGATAGATAGATGAGAGATGGGTAGGTATAGATAGATAGATAGACAGATAGCTAGCTAGATAGCTAGATAGATAGGCAAGATAGATAGGTAGGTATAGATAGATAGATAGATAGATAGATAGATAGATAGATAGATAGATAGATGATAGATGATGATAGATAGATAGATAGATAGATAGATAGATAGATAGATAGATAGATAGATAGATAGATAGATAGATAGATAGATAGATAGATAGATAGTCAAGGACTGCCTGTAATATAAATAAATGATAATTGTAAAATTACTTTATAAATTATAAATATTCTCCCTCTACAAATCTACATCTACAAATAACAGGTCATTTCAAGGAACGTAACTTTTCATGCTACTCCCCTCTGTGAATTTATTCAATCCATTTTTTAGAAATGGTTGCCTTGATGGGGATGGAAATCCTTTGCCAAATGAAATTATTTAAGGCTTCTGCTCAGTAACCAGAATGTGAAAGGCTGCCCAAGCATGGATTTGCCCATCTTGCAATTGTTTGGCATTTAATAATGCTTAGATATTCATGAAATTTCAAAAGTGCTTTTCCGTAAGAGGTTGTCATGGCTGAGAGAAAACCAAGGCCACAGCCTCCTTTGTTTCAGAATACATATATTTAAAACAATGACAAAGGGATTAGAACTGTAATCATTTTAGCAAAGTAGTTTCAAATACTTCACCTTAAAGCTTCACCTTAAAAAAGACCCTTGAGAGCTATTAATTACACAAGTATAAAAACTCCAGACAAATAGTAGGTTCTGCTAATTGAGGAGTGAAAAGAAAGAAAGAAAAAGGGACAGCATCTTGAAACAAAATAAAACTTTCCAAGGTGACGCTAACTTCTTTCAATGACTTTTTGCATAACAATTGCTCAAAGTTACAGCAGCCTTGGAAAGGTGCTTTACGGTTGGTAAAGCACTTCCAACTGTCACAAAACGTTGCACAGTCATATGATTGCAATCTGGGCGCATGGGAATCATGTCATGCTTTACAAATCAATTGCCAAGGGCCCAGTCTGACCAGTTTGCAATCCCATGACTGCCCCTACAGAATATTATGACATTTTGTGACAGGTGGAAGTGCCTTGCAGGCCATTAAGCACTCTTTCCAAGGCTGCTGTAACTTTGAACCATTGTTAAGCACATGATTGTTAAGCAAGGACTAATTTATAAGCCAACAGAAGTGATTGCTTTCTAAGAGCTTTCATGGCACAGTGGTTAGAAGGCAGTATTGCAGGCTAATTCTGCTGGCTGACTGCCGACTGCCAGCAGTTTGGTAGTTCCATTCTCAACAGGCTCAAGATTGACTCAGCTTTCCATCCTTCCAAGGTGGGTAAAATAAGGAGCCAGATTGTTGGGGGCAATAGTCTGACTCTGTAAACTCCTTAGAAAGGGTTTATATACAGCTTAGAGAGAAGCCGTATATAAGTCTGAGTGCTATTGCAGTCTTCCTTGGTGGCCTGATTCATCAATCATGGCATATTTACCAAATGAGACGCTGAGAGAAACCAATAACGGATATATTCCTCTATCCCATTATTATAATCCAAAACTGACATTCACTCAGCCTTATCAAAGGTCATTATAATCGTCTCAATCCACTTCTAGAATTTCCTTCCTTATTGACAGTGATCAATCTATTCTATCAGCCACAACTCCTCTGAAGGCTTCTTGATATGGAAGGCATAAACTAATCTACCATGAGCATCCTGGAGATACGTTGGCCACTATGGAAGACAAGTAGCTGGATAGGTAGGCTTTAATCTAATTCATCGGCAGTATCTTACACTCTTTAGAAATCCAATTAGCTTCCTGTGTTTCTTTTTATCACTGAGATTTTACTGGATGTCAGTGAAGTGTCCTTTTCTTTCAGTGTCATCGAACATCATTTTCAAAGAAAAAAGATTTTTCACTCTTTAGTTATAGGCTTTCCTTACCTATCCTTCTTTGGCGCTTATAAACTTTACTTCTTTGGATATTTCTTAATATGGTATCAATGTTTTAATTTTAAAAAAAGATCCAGGATATAACCCAGTGGCATTAAATTGCTTGATGTCAAAACTGAAAGTGAAAGAAATACATTTTAGAGCCGTGTTTTTTTCAGTCTGGGCAGGTTTAAGATGTGTGGACTTCAACTCCCAGAATTCCCTAGTCAGCAGGTTCACAGGTCTTAAAAGCAAGGCTGGCTGGGGAATTCTGGGAGTTGAAGCCCACATGTCTTAAAGGGTCCAAGGATGAGAAACACTGTTGATTATTGTGTGATTTTGTTTAATTAATATGCATGAGCACAAAGTGTCTCTGCAGACAAATTACAAATTTTCCTCTTTCGGAACATGGCATTTATAATCTCTTTTCTTGAAAAAGATTTTTGTAAAATATTTTTATTATTTTAAGTTTGGGAAGAATGAATGTAACATGTTTTAAGGCTCACCTGTTGTTTTTTAACTTAGTCTTTTCATCACCAATATTAGCCTTTTGAATGGGTTGTTCTTACTTCATAATTCTAGAATTTTTAAAATATAGCTACCAACTGCTTTGATTTGATTGTCAGGTGTGCAACAGTGAAGACTAAACTATTCAAGCAATTAATAATATGAGTTGTACCCAGACTCCTCTCTTAACAGGATAACAGAGTTGGAAGGGACCTTGGAGGTCTTCTAGTCCAACCCCCTGCTTAGGCAGGAAACCCTACACCACTTCAGACAAATGGTTGTCTAATCTCTTCCTAAAAACTTCCAGTGTTGGAACAACCACAACTTCTGGAGGCAAGTTGTTCCACTGGTTAATTGTTCTCACTGTCATGTCAGAAAATTTCTCCTTAGTGCTAGGTTGCCTGATTAGTTTCCCTCCATTGTTTCTTGTTTTGTCTGTGGAAAGCCCCCCCCCCGTCCCCCCGAAAAATGAAATATTTTGGGGAATATTAAAAGAAGCAGAATATTATATTTCCCCAAAGGGAGAAATGGAAAAATGAGCTTTAAAAGGCAGAAAGCAGACTCTGAATCCCAGCAGATATTTTGTGCCCATTAAGAAAGATTGGGCCAGCCTATTGACAAAATAAAAGACCTTCGCCTCCAGGGATGGGATTAAAATTTACATCCTCCTTCGCCCAAATTCTAAGAACAGGACATGACCCTTCAGGACATAATAGGATTAACCTACCACTTAGCAAAAGACACAAGCCCCTTCATTGCACAACCCCCCAGAACAGTTCAGACTTCAAAGTCACAGAAACTTATAAAGATCCATCTATTCATTCAACCATGAGGTCAGCCATCCCAGAATCACATGTGGTTGGTGGTTCTGCTTCATCAATAAAGAGACTCTTTCTTTCCAATCAGCCTCCAGTCTCCATTTTATCTCCATTTTATTCCCAGCTTGGAACTGGACCTGGGATTTTTCTTTCTACATGCCTTCAAGTGCTTTGGAGAACTGGCTGACCTTCCTCTTCTGTGCGGAAGCCTCTTAGATATTGGAACTGTTAGAGTTTGCAGCAGAAATTCAAGTCCAGAAAACACACAGATGACTGATTTAGCAGGATCAAGAACTTCTTTATATTCATAACAACATGAGTAAAGTTTACAATATCATTTGTAGATTCTTTCAACGGAACATAACCCAAACAGCAAGCAGCAGCTCAGAGCAGAACTCAGTTTCAGCAAGCAAACAAGTTAGTTTCACTTTCAATTCTCAGCAAAACACACAGAGCCAAACCACACCCAGGCTGTCAGCTTCCATTGGCTGGTCTGTTGCCATGCTTACTCACTTGTTGACTTTGTTAACCATGCCTCTGCCAGTTAATGAATACACTCTGACAGGAACACTGCTGTCAGTACTGATATGCTGCCGGTTCGCACTGGTTCTAGTGATCTGGTAGCACCAGTTAGCAGTTGGCTCCACCCACCCACCCTACCCTTTCCTGTCCTATAGTTCCTTTGTTTGTAGATCAGCTGATAGGCATGGATTGTCGCGCCTCAACTGTTTTACTCACCAGCACTGACGGTAAGTTTTCATACTTAAAATTGCCCAATTTAGAACAATCCGTGTGCCTGAAGTACGCGCCCACAGAACCAGTTGTAAAATATTTTGAATTCCACCACTAACTGGTGTCATGTCACCCCTTCTTTTCATTAAACTAGAATACCCAATTCCTATAGCTGTTCTTCGTATGCTGTCAGTCACCTAACCATCTTTTTGAAACATCAATCGACTCCAGTAGGGAATTTATCCAGTTTTCTTGCATTCCTGTAGCACTGAAATTTCCACCAGGAGTTCAAAGCACCACTAGATGTAGCAAGCATTGTTTTATCACAGCTCTAACAAAGCGAGGTCAGTGCAGAGGGCAGCTTATAATGATTACTATCCAGTGAAAAATGTTTCCAACATTTCTACCAAAAGTTTTCTTTCCCCTCTCTTTTTGCAAAGTGAAACCAAAGCCAGAGGTCAGCTATTATCTCTTAACCCCTGATGACTTCGCTGTATGTTAAGATACAAAAGACGGTTGAAAAATGTGTGTGCCAGGATAAATTAACTCTGTTGTTACAAGAGAGAGAGGAGACCGAGCATTATAAGATTTGGGGAAAATGGTACGACTGGATTGAGCAAAGATAGATAAATGTATGATGAAAAAATTAATGATAAGCAACATATAAGTTGAGTATTTACATTTACATAAATTGTATATATTTGTAAATAATGCACAAAATAGTAGCATAAGATGTATGTTACAATCTGTTGAAGTTAAGATATTTACATCCTTTGTTTGTTTGTTTTAAAGTTATAAAAGATCAATAAAGTTTATTTTTAAAAAATGTGTGTGCCATTTTTTTGTTTTGTTTTGTTTTTAATCTCCTTAGAGAGCAAGGCCTAGCATTCCAGTACAGTGGAAGCTATCCCATTTTCTGAAAAGATTGCAAAGTGCGGGAAAGACTCTGAGAGAATAAACAGTACAGGCAGTCCTCGACTTACTAAAGTTTGTTTAGTGACCGTCCGAAGTTGCGACAGCGCTGGAGAAAGAAGATTTATGATCGTTTTGCACACTTAACGACCGTTGCAGCATCTCCATGGTCTCATGATCAACATTCAGATGCTTGACAAGGGACTCATACTTATGGCAGTTGCAGTACCTTGGGCATCATGGGATCAACATCCCTTTTGTGACCTTCAGACAAGCAAAGTCAATGGGGGAAGCCAAATCAATCCAAATTAACAATCATGTTGCTAACTTAACAGCTGCAGTGATTCACCTAACAACCATGGCAAGAAAGGTCATAAAATGGGGGCAAAACTCAATTAACTGTCTCGCTTAGCGACACAGATTCGGGGCTTAATTATGATCGTAAGTTGAGGGCTATCTGTAGCCATCCAAGTGTTTAGACTGGGTTTGGCTTTTTTGTCCACTTATTGAATTATTCCCAAGGACTTGGGATAGGAAGATATGGCTGTTTGCTGCTATTAATTGTTGCAGAATGAAAGCCGTTCCGAGTGATTAGAAAGCCATTCTGAAGTGTGGCCTTGATAAGACCGTGCTTAGAATATCGCATCCAATTTTGATTGCTGAGATATAAAAAAGACGTTGACACTCTAGAAAGAGTGCAGGGAAGTGCAGCAAAGATGGTTAGGGGACTGGAGGCTAAAATATACAAAGAACGGTTGCTGGAATTGGATATGTCTACTATGATGAAAAGAAGGACTAGGGGAGACATGATAACAGAGTTCCGATATCTCAGGGGCTGCCCCAAAGAAGAGGGAGTCAAGCTATTCTCCAAAGCCCCTGAGGGCAGGAGATGGAAACTAATCAAGGCAAGAAAAGCAACCTAGAACTATACTCTCAGTACACTGAGTGTATACTGAGAGTATTTACACCAAGACAAATTCCTTGTGTGTCCAATCACACTTGGCCAATAAAGTATTCTATTCTATTCTATTCTATTCTATTCTATTCTATGAAGAAATTTATTGACAGTTAGGACAATTAATCAGGGATCAGATAGAATAATAGACTATAGAACAGAATAGGAATAGAATAAAAACTGTGGTCACTTTAAATGTATACTAATCAGCATGCATTAAAATGAAATGTTGTTGCATCCAGCTCTCAAAAGATAACCATTATACATATACCCACATATGCACACATACATGACACAGAGAAACATTACGGTCTAATTCAAATATATACATAGACATGGTGGGGAAAAAAGAATCCTATGAATTTGAACAAAGCTGTTACAGAATCTGGAAGTCCTGCTCGAAATAGTTTGAAACCTCCTCCCAGAGGGGAATAGAAACAGATACTAAGAAATGGGTGTGTGGGGTCTTTATCAGTGTTTCGAGCTCTAAGCACATAGCGCTTATACGCAGTATCATGAATAACAGGAAGCAAGCTTCCTATAAACTTCTCAGCTGTCCTTACTACTCTCTGTAGGGACTTTCTATTTGAGGTGCGGCTACCACCAAACCAAAGAAGAGATTTTTTAAAGAGTTTTTTTTTAAGAGTTAAAAGAAGAGTTTTTAAGAAGAGATTGGACAAGCGTTTGTCTGAAATAGTATAGGGTTTCCTGCCTGAGCAAGGGGTTGGACTAGAAGACCTCCAAGATCCCTTCCAACTCTATTATTCTGTTATGATGATGTTTGTTGCCACCACTCGGGCAGGTATCCCAATCCATCATGCATGGTTACCAGCCAGATTGCACACAGTCTGTCACCCTCCCTTCTCACACCTGCTCTGCTGAAGGCAAGAACGTTTTCAACCTGGGAAGCACATACATCTCTCCCCTCTAACCACATTGATCTCGACATTTCCAGCAAATGGTTTGGTGACCTGGAACAGCTTTGGATCAGAGCTCGCTGGCTGCTCAGCCTCTTTGGCATCTGTCGAGCACATCTGCCAGCTGTCCTGTAAGCCTGTTCAAAGACCAGAAACCTCTTTTGCAAAGGGACAGTTCACTAGATTGGTAGCCAGAGGTGATCAGCGCTCTGGAGGGGCACAAGAATATTTAAGTTCACCGATGAAGCATCGCCTTGATTTCCTTGGCTAAAACAAAGTTTTTCTTTCCCCTCGTTTCTTTCCTCCTTAAAAAGTGGCTTTCTTTTCTTTTTCTTTCCCTATTTCTTTTCCCATTTATTCAACAAATCCGAACAGAGCAAACATTTTAAAATGCAATGGAAGTTGCATCCAGGTAGTCCTCGACTTACAACCACAATGGACCCAATTCAGTTTCGGCTGCTAAATGAGACATTTGTTAAGTGAGTTTTGCCCCCAGTTTACAATTTCTCTTGCCACATTTAAGGGAATCACTGGAGTTGTTAAGTAAGTAACACGGTTGTTAAGTGAATCTGGCTTCCCCATTGACTTCGCTTGTCAGAAGATCACAATGTGGTGGTCCCTGAGGTCCAAAAAGTTGGTGACCCCTGTTTAAGTTTTCTCTTTCCTTATCTGAAACATGTGATTCAGATACCGTGACTTTACCTGCAGAATTAATTTGAATGAATGTATCTATTTGTTGTTCATCGCAAAATCGTGTCTGACCCATCGCGACCCCATGGACAGTGTTCTTCCAGGCCTTCCTGTCCTCTACCATCTTCTGGAGTCTATTTAAGCTCACGCCGACTGCTTCAGTGACTCCATCCAGGCACCTCATTCTCTGCTGTCCCCTTCTTTTGCCCTCAATCTTTCCCAGCATGAGGCTCTTCTCCAGTGAGTCCTTCCTTCTCATTAGGTGGCCAAAGTCTTTGAGTTTCCTCTTCAGGATCTGGCCTTCTAAAAAGTAGTCAGGGTTGATCTCCTCTAGGACTGACCATCTGGATCCCCTTGCATCCCAAGGGACTCACCAAGGGAGTCTTCTCCAGCACCATAGCTCAAAGATCTCAATTCTTTGGCGCTCAGGTTAACAGAATTAGAAGGGACCTTATAGGTCATCTAGTCCAAGACCCTACCTACATCTTTTCTGATAGTGCTCAGTGAGTCCTTCCTTCTCATTAGGTAGCCAAAGTATTTGACTTTCATCTTCAGGATCTGGCCTTCTAAAGAGCAGTCAGGGTGGATCTCCTCTAGGACTGACCAGTTGACTGATGCAGTCCAAGGGACTTGCAGGAGTCTTTTCCAGCACTATAGTTCAATTCTTTGGTGCTCAGCCTTCCTTATGGTCCAACTTTCACAGCCATACATTGCAACTGGGAAAACCATAGCCTTGACTATACACACTTTTGTTGGCAGGGTGATGTCTCTGCTTTTTAGTATGCTGTCTAGTTTTGTCATAGCTTTCCTCCCCAGGAACAAGCTGTCAGAGCAGAGGTGGTACTCAGCAGGTTCTGACCAGTTCTGGAGAACCGGTAGCGGAAATTTTGAGTAGTTCGGAGAACCAGCAAATCCCACCTCTGACTGGCCCCACCCCCATCTATTCTCTGCCTCCCGAGTCCCAGCTGATCGGCTGGGTCTTCTTTTGTTGCCCTGCACAGGAGAATGGAGCTGGAAAGCAGGTTAGTGGGGTGGGGAGGGAATGGGGATTTTGCAGTATCCTTCCCCTGCCACGCCCACCAAGCCACGCCCACAGAACTGGTAGTAAAAAAATTTGAATCCCACCACTGTGTCAGAGTATATTCATGAACTGGAATAGAGCTTGGTAACAAGGTCAGCCAATGAATAAGCATAAGTCAGCCAATGAGGACTGTTTGGAAACTGAAACTGGAAGGAGCCTAGGCACGGCTCTATATTAAGTTCTGCAGCTCTGAAGCTGTGTTAAGGTCTGAGTCTTGTCTGCAACTCTGAATCAACACCGAAACTGTTCTCTGCTTGTGTTTTTGCTTGTAACCTTTACCCCGTTGGAAGAATCCACCACTGGTATTGTAAACTTTACTTCAAATATTATTTTGTGTATAAAGAAGTTAATGAATCCTGATGAATCAGTCATCTGTGTGTGTCTCCTGGGTTTGAATTCTGCTTCAAAATCTAACACAAGCATCTTTTAATTTCTTGGCTGTAGTCCCTATCTACTCTATCAGCCATGTCTCCTCTGAAGGTGATTTTATAGTTCAGCAAATAAATGCAGACCTTTTATGCATTTTAAAAGATTAGGTCTCCTTCAAAACGGACTCAACTCCTGATGGTTTACGGACAAATCCATGAAACATTGTGGGCCCTAGTAAAACAGAACTGCTTTGTTCCTAACTATTTTCTAATATATATATATATATTTTCCCCTCAATTTCCCAACCTAGCCTACAGACCTGGCGTCCCCTACTGATTTCCTTTCCAAATCCTCCCCCAAATCCAACCTGGTTACTTTTGGGACCAGAACAAGCTGCCACCTGCCTGAGCTTTAGCATTTTTATAGAAATGCTGAACATTTGTCAATGTTGACTGGCAGATGGCAAGAAAGATGTCAGGTTCCCTTCTGTTTCTCAACTGTGCCTCCAGGTAGACTGTAATTACGATATCAGTGGGTAAAATAAATTGCGGAACATATATTGCCATGCGGCAAGATGTGTAGCTAGAGAATTTTAGAAGGCTAGAGAATATTTGCTGCACTGGCTGCTCAAGATATCCTAAGACAATGATTCTTAACCTTGACAACTTTAAGGTGTGTGGATGTCAACTCCCAGAATTCCCTAGCCAGCAAGTTGGCCAGGGAATTCTGGGAGTTGATGTCCACACACCCACACATTTTAAAGGTACCAGGGTTGAGAAAAATCACCCTACGATCTCCATCATAAACTGCCTTTTTTTGGGGGGGGGGGGGGGGGAGGTTTCTAATCAAATGACATATATCTCTATATACAAAAGCGAAATACCACTTATGCATCATCACAAAATCTCCAAAACCCTAAAGCCTACAAACCTGAAATTTGGCACATATGTTCATTCCTCTTGGTTTCTAGGTGCTCACTAAGAAAAGATTTTTCGAAATGACCATCAGAGCATTAGTATTTTGTATATTATTATTATTATTATTATTATTATTATTATTATATTATTATTATTATTATTATTATTATTATTATTATTATTATTATTATTATTATTATCATTATGCTCTGATGCTACTCCCCCTCCCCACCTGAAAAGAAATCTCTTCCAAACGCAAAACACAAGCAGAGGAGAGGAGTTTCAGTTTCAGTTTTGGTTTCACAGCACCAAGCAGCTTTAGTATAGAACAGTTGAGCTAAGCCACGCCCAGGCTCCTTGCTGTCTCCTTCTTGCTCACACAGCGAATACTGCTTCAGTTTCCAAACAGCCTTCAACTCTCTCACTGACAGGACCCTAGCCAGATGAACACTGATCGCTGCTGGTAGGCAGAAGCACAATTCCCCCCACCTTATTTTCCTCCCCCAAAACTAAGCCCGATCACATAGTTTCGTAGTGAAGCACGGGTGTAGAGCTAGTTCCACATATTAGAAGCAAAATACACAGGCATATGTTCATTTTTAAGTGTCTTCAAATCTTACTTGCTCACTTGATGGGCCGTGTGGCACTGTGGTTAGGAGGCAGTACTGCAGTGTCCCAGTTGCAATATATGGCTGTGAAAGTTGGCCCATAAGGAAGGCTGAGCACCAAAGAATTGAACTATGGTGCTGGAAAAGACTCCTGCAAGTCCCTTGGACTGCATCAGTCAACTGGTCAGTCCTAGAGGAGATCCACCCTGACTGCTCTTTAGAAGGCCAGATCCTGAAGATGAAAGTCAAATACTTTGGCCACCTAATGAGAAGGAAGGACTCACTGGAGAAGAGCCTCAGGATGGGAATGATTGAGGGCAAAAGAAGAAGGGGACGACAGAGAATGAGGTGCCTGGACGGAGTCATTGAAGCAGTCGGCGTGAACTTAAATGGACTCCAGAAGATGGTAGAGGACAAGAAGGCCTAACAATTGCAGACTAACTGTGCCCACGGCCAGAAGTTCTATTCAACATTGATTCAGGCTTCTATCCTTCCAAAGTCAGTAAAATGAGGACCCAGATTGTTGGGGGGTGGGAGGGGTAAGAGGCTGACTCTATAAACCGCTTAGAGAGGGCCATAAAAGCACTGTGAAGTGGTATATAAGTCTAAGTGCTATTGCCAGTGCTACTGCTTCTAATACTCATAGGTAGGATTCAGATGATGTCCTATTTAAATTCATGTGGCTTGAATTGGTTTTCCGCAGTACCAATGGGAAGTGGGTTTTGGTATTCCATCTTTAAACATTTTGTACATTATAATAGTAGCATAATAGAAATGGAAAGGAGGACACTAGGTGATCTTTCATTAGAGAAACTAACCTTGGTGGTTCTCTTGCTCAATCTTCTTTTGCTAGATAAACAAGTTGCCAGAGACCCATAATAATAACCCTGCCACTAATGATCCAGATCTTTGTCTCTAAAACAACTACAGATAGTCCTCATCGTATGACTAGTTGCCTAGCAACCATTTGAAAAAAGGGACTTACGACCCAGATTTGAAGTTGCAACAGCTACTAACTTGAGGAGTCACGTGACCACATTTTGGTTGCTTGTCAACCCACATTTATGGCTGTTGGCAGCACCCCGTGGTCACTTGACTGCGATTTATGAAATTTAAGTCAACAGATGTTTACTTCTGTTTTCTAGCTAAATAACACCCCACCACGAAAAGTGTATTCCCTTAACAACTTCATTTGGCCTGTCCTTGCTAAATCTGTTTCATTTGACAGTTGTCCTGGATTGCCTTGCGTTATTTGTAGAAATAATAACAGTGGGATACAAATAAAATAAATAAAAAAATAAGCAAACCACAGCATTCACTTCCCAACCATTAACATTCAGCGAATGACTGCTGCAAAAATCATAAAATCAGAAGCACTTTTGTGGTGACCTGCTTATCAACCATCATGACGTACGACCAAAATTGCAGGCTCAATTATGGTCATAAGTTGAGGGTTACCTGTTACTCACACGTTTGCAGAAGTGAACTGTCGGATGACGCATTCTGGACTTTGTCCCTTTAGATTAGATTAGATTAGATTAACAGAGTTGGAAGGGACCTTGTAGGTCATCTAGTCCACCCCCCTGCCCAAGCAGGAGACCCTGCACCATTTCTGACAGATGGCAATCCAATCTCTTCTTGAAAGTCTCAAGTGATGAAGCTCTCACAACTTCCAAAGGCAAGTTGATTGTTCTCACTGTCAGAAAATTTCTCCTTATTTCCAGGTTGAATCTCTCTTTGTTCAGTTTCCATCCATTATTCCTTGTCTGGCCTACAGGCGCTTTAGAAAATAGCTTAATCCTTGCTAGGGTGAAAAATAAAATTAAAAAGACTGAAGCAAATACTGAGCCAAATAGTTATTGTTAATTAAATTTAGGGACAGGAGGCTGAAACATTGCAGGAATTGGAAATGTCTAGTTTAATGAAAAGAAGGACTGGGGGAGACATGATAAAAGTCTTCCAATATCTCAGGGGCTGCCACAAAGAAGAGGGAGTCAAGCTATTCTCCAAAGCACCTGAAAGGCAGGTTAAGAAGCAATGGATGGACATTAATCAAGGAGTGAAGCAACCCGAAACCAAGGAGAAATTTCCTGTCAGGGAGAACAATTAATCAGTGGAATTACTTGCCTCCTGAAGTTGTGGATGCTCCAACGCTGGAGGTTTTCAAGTAGAGATTAGACAAACATTTCTCTGAAATGGTACTAGAAGTCTTCTAGTCTAATGCCCTCTGTTGAAACAGGAAACCCTATATCATTTTAGACAAATGCCTGTCCAATCTCTTCTTAAAAACTTCCAGTGTTGGAGCATTCACAACTTCTGAAAGCAAGTGCTTAATTGTTTTAACTGTCAGGAAATTTCTCCTTTTTCTCCTTAGGTTGCTTCATTGCTATCATATCATCCCTAGTTCTTCTTTACTTTGATTTGTGACAGGTTGCAAGGGGTGTACCGATTATATGTTTCAGAAACAGCAGAATCAAAATTGTAGAGCTATTTTTTTTTCCATAAAAAAAAAAAAACAGAAAAACAAAAGCAGAAAATTAATCCTTCCCCTCGCAAGTTATTTGGGGATACCATTTCTGGCACAGAAAGACAATGGAGTAAGAACACTGCGCTGTACTTTAAGCAGAAAACTGATGCCTCAAGACAAGAATATGTTGGCGGGGCAAAGCAAGTGTTTACTCTTTGTGTGGGTTGTTGATAAAAATAAGATGCTGTAAATGGGGAGAGGAATTCCTGGTACGAACAGATCCCCAAGTCCTCGTGTGACTTCAAACAATGTGTAATGCTAGTTCCAAATGACACAGGGGAGTCTGAAATTTGCAAGAGCCTAACCTTAAGCAGGTGTTGGGCAGGTGTGAATTATTTCATTGCACAAGAAACCCACAAACTTATATTGGAGGGGAGAGGGAATTCAAGAGCATATTCTGCAAAAAAATAATAATAACTGCCTTGTTGTCAAATGTTTGGCGGTACTAATTTGAGGCTAGGGGTGGGTGGGAGAAATACAGCAAAATTTAAATGCCGGAAGGGCAATCAGATTTAAGCTATAAAAGAATCCACTAGATGGAAGCAGAGTTACACTTTTCTGCTTCCCTTTGCTGCCCTCTAAGGTTGAAGATTTTTTTTTTAAGCCAAGAGTTTATGATAGCCTAGTTCAGTGTTTCTCAACCCTGGCAGCTTTCAGATGGATGGATGCTGGCTGGAGAATTCTGGGAGTTGAAGTCCACCCATCTGAAAACTACCAAGGCTGAGGAACACTGTTGGTTAAGCATAGCTATTTTAAGGTCTGTGGACTTCAACTCCCAGAATTCCCCAGCTAGCAGTGCTGAGAGTTGAAGCCCGCATACTTATAAAGATGCTGTAAGTCCCAGAAAGAGTGCAAAGAAGAGCAACAAAGGTGATAAGAGGTCTGAAGGTTAAATCAACCACTTAATAAAACTAAGGTATGTTTAGATATCTATGGAGATTCTCAGTCATCCAGGTCATGATTCTTCCATAGGGGCTTTTTTCCAAAGGCAACTGGGCTTTGTTTTTCGTTGAAGAAATGTTGCTTCTCATCCAGGAAGCTTCTTCAGTTCACTTCTTTAGAAGTGAAGAATCTCCTTGGATGAGAAGCAAAACGACTTCAAGGAAAAACGAAGTCTAATTGCCTTTGAAAAAAAGCACCTTTGGAATAAGGGACGTTTAGCCTGACAAAGAGAAGGCTTAGGGGAGATAGCAGTTTTCCGATATTTGAAGGGCTGTCATAGGGAAGAAGGGGTTGATACATCTCCATTGCACCTGAGGGCAGGACAAGAAGCAAAGGGAGGAAGCTTGTCAGTGGGATATCCAACCTGGAAATAAGGAGGAATTTCCTGACTGTGAGAACGATTAATCAATGGAAAAGCTTGCCTCCTGGAGTTATCGGTGCTCCATCGCTGGAGGTTTTCAAGACAAAATTGGACAACCATTTGTCCAGGATGATATAAAGATTCTGGTTTTGGGCAGGAGTTTGAACTAGAACAGGGGTCGCCAACCTTTTGGGCTCAGGGACCACCAAACTCATAATTTTAAATCCCACGGACCAGAGACCCTGGGAAAATCCCCCCCCAAAAAGTGTGCAGGAAAATTCCCCACCCCGTTTTCCTACCGATTGATCATTCTTTATTTGGGATCGCAGGATACTGTCTCCAGCTCTGTTCTTAGAGGGATAGAGAGAGAGAGAGAGACTTTTGGCTTCATGCAAGGAAAGCAGCAGAAGCAGCAGAAGTCTTTTTTTGTCTCCCCCAAACTCCTCCAGAAATGAGTCTTTGTGAGACTTGTCATGTCAGCGCAGCCTCTTGGAGCAGGATACCTTGCAGGGTCCCAAATACTCATTTCTGGCAGAGTTTGGGGGAGAGAAAGAAAGACTTTTGCTGCTTTCCTTGCGTACAGCCAAAAGCAGAAGAAGAAAGAAGTGGAAAGAAGCAGCCCGGTGGCCAGGCCAGGCCAGGCACATGGGGTGAGTGGGGCATGTCCCCACTCTGCCTTTCCCCACTCTCTCCTCACTACCTCGAGTTGTTCGCAATGCAAGCGACGCAAGCCTTGTGTTCCCCCGGGCCAGGTGGGCGGCGTAGCCTTGTGTTCCCATGCAGCCTGGATTAATTGCTTTGGGAGTGGCATTTCTCATGGACCACCAGTGGTCCCCGGCCCACTGGTTGGCGACCACTGAACTAGAAGACTTCCGGATCCCTTCCAGTCCTAAGATTCTAGTTGATGAAAGAAACCAAGAAGTGGGGGAGGGGATCAACCTATTTTCCAAAGCACCGGAAGGGGAGATAAGAAACAACGGATGGAAACTAATCCAGGAGAGAAGCAACCTAGAACTAAGGAGGAATTTCCTGTCAGTTAGAATAATTAACCAGTGGAACAACTTGTCTTCAGAAGTTGTGGGTGCTCCAACACTGGACGTTTTTAAGAAGAGGTTGGATAACCATTTGTCTGAAGTGGTGTAGGGTTTCCTGCCTAGACAGGGGGTTGGACTAGAAGACCTCCAGGGTCCCTTCCAACTCTGTTATTCAATTGTATACAGTATCAGATTGTCTTGTTATAAGGCAATTTTTATGTTTTTAGAATAGAGTAGAATTCTTTATTGGACACACAAGGCATTCGTCTTTGTTGCATAAGCTCTCGTTGTACGTAAAAACTATGAATCATGATCATAGTCGTCATAAATACATTCATCAAGAATCTTAAGATACAACAGTTAGTGATAGTCATAGGATACTAAATAAGCAATCAAAACCACACTAGGAAACTAAATAAAGCCCTATAAATCGTAAAGGTACAAGCAACAAGGTTCTAGTCATAAGTGGAAAGAGATAGGTAATAGGAAGGATGAGAAGAAGAAGAAGAATACACTCTTAGTAAATAGTTTGACAGTATTGTAGGAATTAGCTGTTTAGCAGAGTGATGGCAAGTGGGGAGGGAAACTCTAGTTGTTCTGGTGTGCAATGCTTTATAACAGGGGGTGTCAACGTGGATGTCTTCAAGGGCTGGATCAGCATTGTAGTTCTCCTCCATGGGCTGAGGATGGGATGGATGCCTCCTGCAGGGCCCTGCTGGCCAAAACACAATGCAGGGGGTCCACATGCAGCCCCCTGCACCGTGTTTTCACCCTCCATGGCCTCCTGCAGCACTCTGCTGGCCGTTTCTCGGCCTGTTTTCAGCATGTTTTTCGGCACATTTTTAGCCTGTTTTCAGGCCTTTTGGGGGGCATTTTCTGGGCTGTGTTTGGGGCCATTTTCAGGCCATTTTCAGCCGGCAGAGTGCTGCAGTAGGCCATGAAGGGTAAAAACGAGGCACGCAGCCCATTTTAGCCACCAGAGGCTCTGCGGTTTGGTCCTTTGATATTTCCAGGCCGGCCTTGTGGGCCGGATGTAAACACCCCGTGGGGCCGGATTCAGCCCGCGGGCCTTGAGTTTGGCACCCTTGCTCTATAACGTAGTTTTGAGAATAAGATGCTGAAACAATTTATGTCCAGGGCATGAGGGGACTGTAGATATTTTCCTACCTCCACTTCATTCCATTTGAGAGAAGCTGGCCTGTTTCAGGGCTCAGCCTCCCATGGGCCACCCCCCATCTAGGGCCGAGTTTCAAGCAATTTGCAATAAAATCCCTTCTTCAGTCGATCTAATCGATTGATTCAGAGTGCAGAGGATGTCAATATACCTCTGGCTCTAGGCAGAAATAAAACGGTAGAATGGCAAAGGATTGAAATGTCAAAATATTGGAAAATGTAAAAAAGACCCCACGGAGGCCAAGAAACCCTTTGAAGAGCTTAATAGGAATTCACTCAAATGCTCCTTAGAGAAGACAAAATGAGCTTTCCAACTCTTACTGGCTCTTGTCTAATGCTCCAATAAAGGTAAAATAAATCATGAAAAAACATGCCTGTGGCAATGTACTTCACTAAGCAAAGAGGCTAAGTGGATGCCTCTCCCAGCTGGGCCATCATCGACTTAGGAAAAGCGAAATTCACAGCACATTATATGAAGATCCAAGTTTGCATCCTAATAGGAAGCAATGATAAGAAATGACTTTATAAGTCACATAATCCAAACTTAGGAACCCACTAAAACAAGTCCAGTTACCTCCTGAAAAAGCACCTTTGGGACTACCATGACCTGGATGACTGAGAATCTCTACAGAACTGTAGCTATACGATTTGGGATGAGCATCCTTTGAATGGTGTTGGTGTGGGAATGGATTTCCAGAGGGAAAAATTGCACAGACTACAGGAACTAGGAGCACTACTTGAGTGACCTTGAGTGACCATCCATTGTTTCTTGTCTTGACTTCTGGTGTTTTGGAAATTAGGTTGACCCATTCTTCTTTGTAGCAGTCCCTCAAATATTAGAATACTGCTAATTACATCATCCCAAGTTCTTTTCACTAGACTGGACATACCCAATTCCTTCAACCTTTCTTCAAATATTTTAGTCTCCAGCCCTCTAATCTTCTTTGTTGCTCTTTTCTGCACTCTTTCTAGAGTTCCTCTGTCTTTTTTAGATCTTGACTATGTATCAGAATGGTCAAAGAAATGGCAACTTCAAATCTCAACAAATAAATGCTCTGTCTTACATATTGGCAAAAAAAATCAGAAAATAAAATACAAGCTGAATAGTCAAGATCTTGTTGATGATCCAAGCTCTGTCAAGGACCTTGGAATACTCACCTCTAATGATCTAAGTGCTAGAGCCCACTGCAACTACATAGCCAAAAAGGCATTAAGAGTTGTTAACCTAATCCTACGTAGCTTTTTCTCTGGTAATATCACACTACTAACTAGAGCATACAAAACATTTGCTAGACCAATACTCGAATATAGCTCATCAGTCTGGAACCCACATTACGTATCTGATATTAGCACAATTGAGAAAGTCCAGAAATATTTCACAAGAAGAGTTCTCCACTCCTCTACTCGTTGTAGAATACCTTATGCCACCAGACTTGAAATTCTAGAACTAGAAAACCTTGAATTACGCCGTCTTCGGTCTGATTTAAGCATGGTATATAAAATCATACATTGCAATGTCCTACCTGTCAATGAATACTTCAGCTTCAACCATAACAACACAAGAGCACACAACAGATACAAACTCAAGGTTAACCGCACCAAGCTTGATTGCAGGAAATACGACTTCAGCAACAGAGTGATCAATGTCTGGAACACTCTACCTGACTCTGTAGTTTCTTCCCCAAACCCCAAAAACTTTAACCTTAGACTGTCTACTATTGACCTCACCCCTTTCGTAAGAGTTCTGTAGGGGGCGTGCATAAGCACACCAATGTGCCCATCATCCCTGTCCTATTGTTTCTTTTATTTTTCTTATATGTACCCATTTCATGTATTCATAACTATGTATACACTTATACTTATTATCTTGTAAACAATTGACAAATAAAATAAAATAAATAAAATAAAAAATAAATATGGTGACCAACACTGGATAGAACATGCTCTTGCTGAGGCTTATAAAATGGTACTAATATTTCACGTGAACTTGATTCTATCCCTTTGTTAATGCAGTTAGGATTGTGTTGGCTTTTTTTTTTTTTTTGGCTGCTGCCAAACACGGCTGGCTCATATCTAAGTGATTGTCCACTAGGACTCCAAGATCCCTTTCACAGTTACTGCTATTAAGCCAGGTTTCACATCATTTGATCAATGGAATTTCTTAAGTGTGGTGACAAAGATTTTGGAATAGTCAAATAACTATTTGCTATTTACCAACTATTTACTAAGTCTGCATTGCTATTAGTATTAAACTTCTCATCATTCCTATCACTCATCCTCTCCCACTTGTGACGGTTTGACTGTAACTTTGTCGCTTGTAACCTTAGGATTTATATTGACTGTTTCCTAGTATGATTTGATTGCTTATTTGTACCCTATGACTATCATTAAGTGTTGTACCTTATGGTTCTTGATGAATGTATCTTTTCTTTTTATGTACAGAAACCATACATGCACCAAGACAAATTCTTTGTGTGTCTAATCACATTTGGCCAATGCAGAATTCATTTATTTATTCATTCATCGGTTATCCTGCCAAATTTGTGGATCCCAAGTAGTTTTCTAGAAAAGATTCAGATCAGCTCTCATTTTTAATCCACAGTTCCTGCTTTAAGGGTCTCAATACTTGTGCACTGAATGTTCGCCTGGATTTCTTAAGAATCCGTGTATATTCTATCAATAGTCTTCAGCTTATTTGTTAATGAGTGGCAATGCCAATGACTCATTTCCTGTAACGGGCAAAATTCTTCTCTCTCTCTCTCTCTTTTAAATTAATGGCATTATAAACAGCAGTCAATGGCTCAGAACAACATAGGTAAAGATTTCTCCTTTAATTAGCTGCTGAAGAGGGGCTAGAAACATGCACGAAAGTACAAACCCACCCACACACTCAAACCATCAGCCTAGTTACAGAAAAATTTCAGCCAGTTCTGTTCCTGTGCTGTAATGAGAGACTTTCAAAGAGTGTACGACTTGTAATCTAAAGCAGCGTGAGACTGGTTCAAACAATACGGGGTTTTCAGAAAAGGGACTCCAGTGCCCACTGATTTGATGGAACTGAACAAGGAGCTAAAATGTGCGGTCCATTTTGCTCTTACTTGCAGGAAACATCAAGAGGAGAAGCAGTGGGAAGCTGTTCTTTGCATACAAATTACACAGTCAAAAATCCTGGGTTTTTTGGGGGGTAAGCAAGCATCCTACACCCACACCTACACACAGCTATTATGACAATATCTGGAGCCTGCCAATCTTTTCAATGCAGGAAGGAAGGAAGGAAGGAAGACAATGACAGAAAGGAGGAGAAAAGTGGAAGGAAGGATGGAGCGAGGGAGAAAGAGGGAGGAAGGCAGGAAAAAAGGATGGATGGAAAGAAAGCAGAAGGCAGAAGGAAGAAGTGAGTGAGAAAGGGAGGAAAGAAGGAAGGAAGGAAGGAAGGAAGGAAGGAAGGAAGGAAGGAAGTTGTAGATTGCTTTTCATTACAGTAAGCATTTCACTGAGAAGGTAAAATGATAGCTATGCATCTAGAAGAGAAAGATTTATTCCCATTCACTTCGTTTTCATTTGTTTTTGTCCAAGGCAGACTAAAAATTTAATGACAGAAAGGAGGAGCAAAGTGGAAGGAAGGATGAAGCAAGGGAGAAAGAGGGAGGAAGGCAGACTAAATTTTTTGTTTATTTGTCACAGATAGATCTTTCCAAACATCTTCTGATTCCTTTAGTTACAAGATGGTCATGGATTGTGTGTGAACAACCCATCTTTGCCTGTGTCAGCTCTTCGAGATAGACCAGCTCTGGAAATAGATTTCACAGGAATATAGAACCCTAGTTGATCAAGAGAAATACAACAAAATCTTGCAAAGTCTGCTTGCTCTTCTCCATCTCATCTTCTTACCCAAGTAGTCCTTGAGTTATGACCATAACTCATGATGGTGGCAAAGTAGATCAGTCATGTGATTGGCCCAGTTTTTAATGACCTCTTTGTAGCGGTTGTTAAGCAAACCACTGCATTGTTGTTGTTTTTTCAAAAAATATTTTAGATGCTGTAAATATTATTTATTACTTTGCTGTAATGGGTTTTATCTTGTTTTTAATTATAGTTTTAGTTTTTAATTTACTTTTTATTGTCATTGCACCTCGTACAACAAAATTAAATACCATCTTCAGTGTACATAATGACTATGAAAATAAACACAAACACACACCCTACACATTCTATACATTGAATTGAAAATCCCTGATATTGCATTAATATTGCACTATATAGAGTAGAATTCAGTACAGTTACTGCCCTGGGATCGAGGCAGTGTATTTGAAGTAAATGGTTGAATAATTGGATGAATCAATGAACTGGTCCCTTTGGGATTTTGTTTAAGTGGAAAGAAAGCCCGAGCAAACAGGGAATAATAAGAGGGGTGGAAAACAGTCTTACAAGAAAGAAGCAACTTTCATTCTTTTTGCAAAATTCAATTTATGTTACACTGCACGTATACTGCATACGCGTATTCAAATCATTTATAAGACTGCCCAGCTTGATCACTGCAATTCCGCCCAGCGTACAAGCAAGTCAAAACAACAATCAAATTAAGATAAACTATTCCAATTAAACTTCAAAATTGTAAATAGGCAACCAGGAACCCACATTCATACCCTTCGCTCAGATTTTTAATTTTTTGCAACTAACTAGAGGGCCTCTCGCTGTGTTAAAGTGAACTCAAAATGGAGTATTTTTCCATGGTCTGTAAGCTATCAAGTAACAGTTTGAGCCTCATTAATCTGTCTTCCGATTAGTCTGAAAATGTTCTCCTCCTTGAGGTTTTGGGCTCAATTGTTGTCATAAGTTGAGGACAACGTGTATTTAATTCCGGGGGAGGGGGGCTCATAATGGCACCATGGTGATGTTAATTTATTTACTTTGCTAGAGTAAATTTCTTTTGTTTCACACAAATTCAGTTCGAAAAACTACATTTCTTTTTTCCAGAAACACAAGAGCTGTTTTTATTTCATTACCGAAGAAGCCGTTTCCCTTTTAGCCTCTGTGATCTGAAACAATCTTCTAACGTTTTTCCACTTTGGTGACAATACTTTGCTAATTCCTATACATTGATCCCTTTAAAGAAAACAAAACCGGCATTTCAGTTTAAAATTAAAGGGTAAACCTATAGACATATCCTTGGAAAGAAGCATTCATGAGACCAATTAACCTCAAGAGAAGATACTTCTGGATTGCTTATAAAGCTGGAGTACTCCCCAAACACGACAAACCCTCCGAGGTGAACTCAAAAGATTCCTTTATTAGGAATTCTGGCAGCCCCAGCAAAAAGTTTATCTCACGGATTAACAAGTCCGTCTAACCGAAAGGTGACTAGTTGTTTGCCTCTTCTGATCCAAACCTGGTTCCAAGGAAGCAAACACGAGACAAAAGTAACAGCACAACCTTTTAATGTTTCTTTACAAACCCCGTTCCTTCACGGGTAAAAGGCTGCTTCAAACCAATGAGCTCCGATAAGAAAGAGCCTTGCCAAGGTTTTGCAAGGCTGCCAAGAACACCAGATAAAGTTACTAAGCAATAATTCCAACACAAAGAGTCTCCAAACACCAACTAAGATATTCCTAACATCCACCAGACTCGAGTGTAAAACTTCTTTGCCTTCTGCAAAGAACTGCGGTTTCTCAGCTGGCTTTTATCTCTTAAGGGAGGGGCCATTACCTTGCAGCCTTACTCCTAAGTCACCCGTGCTGCTGCAGCTGCTCTTTCCTTTGAGCAGCCCTGTGCACATGCGTGTAGGGCATGGGCTCCTCATCACTGCTGCCAGCCTCCACAATCTCCAAGGACAGCATTCCACTCCCTGATGGTCCTGGCCCCATCCCTACATCACATGCAGACCCTTCATCTGAGTCTTCGCTCTCTGAGCTCTCAGCCATCTGTACCTGCTGCCAGTGAACCAACACTGCCACATCTATTTATCTCCGCCCCTTGCCTTTTATCCCCAGAGCTAGGATGGGGCTTCGCTAGCAGCAATGGCTCTTCCATCCCCAAGACCGGCCCATAGATTTCCACTGCTCTCCTCTCCTCGGCCTTTTGCGCATCTGTGCATCAGGCACTGGACCCAGTTGTTCCTCCTCTTCCTCATTGGCCACCACCAGACCTGGGGGCTTGACTCTTCATATGAGTGCTGATGGAGGGCCTACTCTCTCTCTCTCTCTCTCTCTCTTTCTCTGCCAGCTCCATTCCCTCTTCCCTCTCAGAGCTCCCAGGTTTCCCTGACGCTGATCCTGACTTCCACGCCTCCTCCTCTTCCTCCTCTGATTTGGTTGCTGGAGGGGCCGGCGGCAGACAGGCCACAACACTGAGGTTTTTATTTTATAACAGAGTGGGTGGAGGGACAGTACAGGTAATCCTCAGCGTCTGATCACAATTGAGCACAAAATTTCTGTGACTACCCTGTTTCTCCAACAATACGGCCTCCCCGAATAGGAAGTCCCAGCATGTTTTATAGGCATGAAATGAAATTAAACTCCTCCCTCCAAATTAAGGCCTATATTAAAACATGCGAAATGGGGGGGAATGGTGGGGGGGCTTGCCGTTAGGAAGTATTTTTGTTGCACACCCGGATATGTTGCTGCCTGCGTTGACCCCGATACGAACTGCCCCACCAACGCTGAGGTCAACATCCAAGCCGTCGCCACCCGCCCGAAGATGCAAGTGGGGAGGGAATTAAGTCACCCTCGAAAAGACGGCCTAGCCATTTTTTCAGGGCTCAAAAAAACAATAAGACCCGGCCTTATTATATGAGAAACACAGTAGGTGAGACAGTTGTTAAAAGAGTTTTGCTCCATTTTACTACCTTTCTTGCTACTGTCGTTAAGTGAATAACTGCACTTGTTAAGTTTGTAACATGATTGTTAAATGACAGTCTTCCCCACTGATTTTGCTTGTCAGAAGATTGCAGGAAGATGGGCTTCCGTGATCCTGGACACGACAACCATCATAAATACAGGCCAATTGCCGTGCATCCAAATTTTGATCATGTGACCATGGGGGATAATGCAACTAGTCGTAAGTTTGAAAAATGATCAGAAGTCACTTTTCCCATTGTCACCGTAACTTTGAACGGTCACTACATGAATGGTTGTTAAGTCAAGGACTACTTATAAAAGAAAATTTAAAAGGCCAACCCAATGATGTGGATAACAACAGCAATGACAATCACAGCATCAGTGGCAGATACAGTTGTGTGCATCAGGTATAAACTGTTCTACAGCATATATGTATATGTTCTCTCTCTTTCTCTCTCTCTCTCTCTCTCTCTCTCTGTGTGTGTGTGAGAGAGAGAGAGAGAGAGAGAAAGAGAGAGAGAGGATGAGAGCAAGAAAGAGAGAGAGGGGGGGATGAGAGCAAGAAAGAAAAAGGAGAGAGAGAGGATGAGAGCAAGAAAGAGAGAGGATGAAAGCAAGAGAGAGAGAGAGAGAGAGAGAGAGAGAATGAGAGCAAGAAAGAGACAGAGCGAGAGGATGAGAGCAAGAAAGAAAAAGAGAGAGAGGATGAGAGCAAACGAGAGAGGGAGAGAGACAGAGAGACAGAGAGAGACAGAGAGAATTAGAAGTGAGAGAGAGAGAGACCAAAGGTGCTAAAACCATCATGATTTTACTTTGATTGTACTGTCATTGTGTTGGGCTAGGAATGTTTATTTCTGATGACTTTAATATTTTTATGCTGCCCAGAGTTGCTTTCAAATGAAGTGGGGCAGCAAATAAATTGAATAAATAAGTAAATATACTTAAAGACATGACGATACTAGCAAAACTACTTCTCCTATTTGTTTGCAAAAGTTCCCTCAAAGTTTATGAACCTGTAAAAAAAATTATCCAAAAATCTATATCAAGAAAAAGGTGAACCTCTCATACATATAAATTACACAAAGAACCATGTGTTTGATATTTAAACATACAAGGCCAAGCAAAATAAAATGCAGCTCATCAAACTAGGTGCTCAAAAGATGCTGAACCATCAGTCCAATTATCTTCCAGCAGGTATCCTTACTTCACTTTCTAACATGAGTCATATTGAAAGTTCCCCGTCTTAAAAATTCTTCCTGGATTTACTTACTTAGGATGACCTCTTTGACGGAAGACTGGCAGAATCGTAGCATCCCAGCTTGAATGTAGGAGAAGCTGATCTCGAAATCTCTCTGTAAAATGATAGCAATAATGATAAACAAACACATACTAATTTGAATCGGCCCTATCAGCACAGTCACTGAATTTAGATCCTGCCTGTATAAATAGCACATAAGGCTATAATAACTGTTATGGTCAGGTAGTAATAGCAGGCGATGAGAAATATTGGGAGACCAGTTTGTTCTAGTGGGCTAAGCTAAGTGAAATATGAAATATTGTTTCTAAAATAATGTTTTGACTTAAATAAGGAACTAGAAAGTTAAGGGACTTTTTGAAAAATTATTTAAAACATCATTTTTCTTACAGTTAACAACATGGTACAGAAAAGTGCAGAAAGAGTAGGAAGAGGCAGGGTGCTTTCTGAGCAAAATCTTAGAAAGCACATTTCAAAAATATAACCAATTCATGAAAAAGAGCAACGGGAAGTTAGAGTTTATGCAGTGAAGCATAATCATACACCTATGTCAGTTGGGAGTTTGGAGGGTATATTACTAATAGGCGTTCTGTACAAGTTGTGAGCTTGCTAGCATCCAGCCAATGGGGAAACAAGACAGTGTTGAGCATTGGATAAAAGGATATAAAAACCTGTTGCATGCTTTGATCTGGGTCCAGCTTGCGTGAGCCCAAATTTGCAAATACATTACTAAACTTTTACTACTTTTTGGTACCAGACTGCCTTCGTTACTTTATTGCTTCATTCCTATTTGTAATAGCTAGAAAACGGCAGGGGTGGGCTTCAAAAATGTTAGCGACGGGTTCTCTGCCTGGTTGCTGGGTGGGCGTGGGCGTGGTGGGTGTGGCCTAGTCAGCCTCCTGTACCATGGTGGGAGGGGCGTTTTTGCACTCCCCGGGCTCCGGAGGCTTTCCTCGAGCCTCCAGGAGGACGAAAATGGCCTCCCCTGGCTTCGGAGGGTCTCTGGAAGCCGAAAAGAGGCCCATTTCCAGCTTTCCCGAAATCCCTGGAGGCCTGTTTTTCACCTTCCCCGAAGCTCCATGTGCGCCCTGCACTTACCTGCATCTAAAATGGGGGACTCCTGGGAGCGGAGTGGTGGGGTGAGCGGGGCCAGCCAGGAGTGGGATTTGGGGGTTCTCCAAACTGCACAGCATCTTAGCCGGGGGGGGGGGGCTCTCCCGAACTCCTGTGAACCCCCATCAGCCCACCCCTGGAAAGCAGGAGTCTGTGAATTCTGGCCCCGCCTTAGGCCTCTATCTTAGCCCAATTCACCTCACAGGGTTGTTGTTGGGGGTGAAAGTAGAAGGAGGAAGGCGTGTTGGATAGGTTTGTTGTCTTGAGTGATTTGTAAAAATTATAAAGGTGGATAAAAAAATAAATAAACTCTCCCAGTGCTGACGAACTACATTTCCCAGCATCCCTCACCGCTGCCCAAATTGGCTACTTCTGCTTGAAAGTGCAATTCAAGAACCCTGGACGGTGAGTTTTCCTGCCCTTTATGTTTAGGGGATTGGATCTGAGAGAACTGAATTCAAATTTCTACTCCTCAGGCTAAACATTTTCAATGTTCAGACATCAAGCTATGCCAGAAGGCAGATTCAGTATAACTGAGCATTATGCTAAGGCACGATAGTCTTCTATTTATGACCCGTTCATTTAGTGACCGATTAAAGTAATAACAGCACTGAAAAAAAGGGGACTTATGATCGTGTTTCACACTTACGACCATTGCAACTTCCCATTGGTCAAAACTCAGGCACTTGGCAACTGACTCCTATTTATGACAGTTTCAGTGTTCTGGGCGGTCATGGGGTCCCATTTTGCAATCTTCTCACAAGGAAAATGATCGAGGGAAACTACATTCACTTTACAACTGTGCTACTACCTTAACAACTGATTCACTTAACAACTGTCTTGGTTAGCAACAGTCTATTTGGACTCTACTGTTGTTATAAGTCAAGGACTATCTGTACAATGGCAATAAATAAAATGACAATAAAGTTATCTTATGTTATCTATGGCTTAATTGATTCTATTTGACTCCTGTTCCCAGCAAACAGTTTCTTTTATGGTTTCTTTAGGAATAAAATCTTAGCTGGATTTCTGGTTTGTTCCTGTTCTAAAAAGGTAAGTGTTGAGGTCAAAGTAACTATAGATTTCTAAGCTTTTTATGAACAGATACAGGAGAACATTACATCAAATACCTTAGAACAGTGTTTCTCAATTTTGGCAACTTTAAAATGTATGGACTTCAATCCCCAGAATTCCCTAGTCTGGGAAACTCTGGGAGTTGAAGTCCACATCTTCAAATTTCCAAGGTTGAGAAACACCACCTTAAAACATCTTGGGAACATTTCAGGAAAAAAAAAAAAGCTATTTTCTGCCCCCAGCTGCATCTGAGATTCAGTGATGCTGTATAACTAAACCGAGCTGCTTTTTCTGGGAGAGTTAAAAAGAGTTACGGAGTTATGTTGATGAAATAACCAAAGATCATTTTATAAAAATAAAGATCGGCTGTTACAAGCAGCAGCGTTACACATCAGTCAGCAGAATACCTCAACTTTAAGAACTTAAAGAATAAAAGATCTTCATTCTTTAGTTAGTCAAAAGAAAATACTTTGGTCTAAAACCTATTGAGGAGGAAAAAAGAAGAAAGGAAGGAAGGAACAAGAAGTTCTTTTTCTTCTAAAAATATAAACAAGCAGGATAAGCTTACATGGGCTCAGAAGAAGAAAAAGTACCATTTTAAAATATGTATGTAAAGGGGGGGAAATCTTGAAGAATCAGATGGAAAGCAGTTTAAATACAGGTAGTCCTTGACTTACGACCACAATTGAGCCCAATTGTCAACCCTTAAGCTAACCTGATTCTGGCCATTTTGGAGCTTCATTGTTGCCACTCTGGAGCTGAGGGATAGGGAGGGTAGGGTAATAGAGATATCTGGGGTTTTGTAGCCAAAACAAAATACTTTCTCCTGGGAACCAAGGACATTCCCGCAGGAGGTCAGAGAGAGGAGTGAAGTTACCAAGCAACCAGATGGCACCTTGATTGGACAATGTGACTGATTGTTTGGGAAACTGGAAGAACTTTTAGTTTTAATTAGGTGAAAACGGGTGGGATTCAAAAATTTTAACAACCGGTTCTGTGGGCGTGGCTTAGGTGGTGGGTGTGGCTTGGTGGTCACGTGACTGGGTGGACATGGCTCAGTGGTCATTTTATTGGCTGGGTGTGGCCAACTCAATATCACTCACATCGAGGCACGGATCTCCTCGCCTGGCCTCTGGTGACTATGGGGATGCTGCAACAGTCGTAAGTGTGAAAAGGGTCATGAGTCACTTTTTTCAGTGCCATTGTAACTGTGAATGGTCACTCCACACAAGCAAAGTACCAGCAAAGGAGGGAAAAATATCTCCAGAGAGGTTCCAGAGACAGGAAGTCTAGTCCTGCCAAGAATGTCATAAGGGTTAACGGAGAGGCAGTTTCTGTAAGCAACACCAGAATGTTTCCTTCCTGCCTTCCTTACAGGATTAGGCCAGTAATTCCTTCTAACAACCGGTTGTCCGAACTGCTTAGAATGTTAACAACCAGTTCTAGCAAACAGGTGAACGCTCAGAGTCAGTTTTCACCAGTCTGTGCCAATATGATATATCCAAAAAAAACCCTATTCTTTGAGGAACCTACCTGCCTCAGAGTTTCGTTTGCTATGGATGTATTCCTTGGAATCCTGACACCAACAATTTTATTGCTAAGTGAAACACATTTGTTAAATGAATTTTTCCCCATTTTATGACCTTTCTTGCCACAAGAAAGATTCTAGTTTATGAAAGAACCAAAGAAGAGCGGGAGGGGATCAATTTATTCTCTAAAAAGCATCTGAAGGCAGGACAAGAAACAATGGTTGGAAACTAATCAAGGAGAGAAGCAATCTAGAACTAAGGAGAAATGTCCTGATAGCCAGAACAATTAATCAGTGGAACGACTTGCCTCCAGAAGTTGTGAATGCTCCAACATTGGAAATTTTTAAGAAGAGATTGGACAACCACTTGTCTGAAGTGGTGTAGGTTTCCTGCCTAGACAGGGGGTTGGACTAGAAGACCTCCAAGGTCCCCTCCAGCTCTGTTATTCTGTTCTTTCTGTTTTGATTTGGATTTATTTATTTTTTTGAATGACAAGAGCAATGCATTAATTGGATAACTCAGGGAAAGAATCTTGAAACAAAGAAAGAAGGAAATAGATTCTTTCAACAGCTGTTCAGGAATGAACAACAGCGGTGAGTCAGTTATTCTAAAGCTTGATTCCCAATAAACTTCTTGCTAACTTAGGCTCAGGAGCGTCTGCCAGGGAAGGCTGTGGAAAAGAACTGTGAATTTCCCAGAATCTCATCTCTTTGAAACTCATGTTTCTTATTATCATGCAATTCCGAGTGACAGAAATATTTGGGGAAATGCAGACGTATCTTCTCTGGGAGTTAAGCTTATAGGATCTCAAACTGAGAAAATTGCTATATTTTTTAAACGTAGACATTCAGATGAGGTCTCCTACTAGGTATGCATGTTTTGGTTGTTTGCTTTTATGTGCATTTTTAATTGTTTATTATGACTCAAGTTCATAAAACAAACAAACAAAAAAACAATCTCTCTCTGGATTTCAGGATGGCCGGATTATCTATATATATAAAAGCCAAATACCACTCACACATCACCGCAAAATCTCCAGAACCATAAAGCCTACAAACTTGAAATCTGACACGTATGTTCCTCTTGGCGTCTAGGTGCTCACTAAGAAAGGGTTTTTCGAAATGACCATCAGAGCATTAGTAGTTCCTATATTATTATTATTATTAACACGCTCTGATGCTAAGGAGTTCTACTCCCCCTCCCCACCTGAAAAGAAATCCGTTCCAAATGCAAAACACAAGCAGAGGAGAGGAGTTTCAGTTTTAGTTTCACGCCACCAAGCAGCTTTCGTACGGAACAGCTGAGCTAAGCCAAGCCCAATCCTTTAACATGAAATGGTTCCAAGCCATTTAACCATTGAAAAATAAGAATCAGCATGTTGAATTGGGTTTCAGAATCAACTGATAAAGAAAGCCACACATTTTCGGGCAAGATCTCTTCATCATTCCACTGTGCATGGGGCACAGATTCCGATTCAACTGTATGAAAAAACGTGTCTATGAACCAAGGAGCATTTCAGTCCATAGACGATGCAATTACTAAGAGAGGTAGTAGGTTCTCATTCATTGGTTATGCTCAGGCAGAGCTGAGGCATCCATCTGTCAGGGCTGCAGTAATCTGTATGTTTGTGCCAAATAGGGATTGGGATAAGATAGTCTAAATGGGCCCTTTCAGCTCTCGGAGACTAGACAGCCATCTGTCACGGATGCTCTAATTTTTATTCTGGTTACTGTACAGGAAGTTGAACTCTGTGTCTCTGATTCTACTGTAATCCTCCTGTTTCACTGTCAGCCAAAGATGACAGTTTTGTTTAAGTGATCGCTGCTCCCCCACACTGAAAAACCATTTTATTTTTCTCCCTACAACTATGAAATCTAGGAATTGTGGGAGCCTTCCTTGATCGTACTCAAAGAGTTTCCATAACAGATTTAGATCAGGGGTGTCAAACTCGGTTTCATTGAGGGTTGTATTTGACCTTGGTGTTGGGGCAGGGTGTGTGTGGCCAGCTCAACATCACTAGTGTCAGGGGCACCTGTGGTGCCCTGAATGCTCTACCAGTGAAAATAGACTCCTGAGCTCTGCTTTCGCTGGCAGAGGCACCATGGGCCGGTCCTTCGCTGTTTCCAGGATAACCCCGCAGGCCGGATCTGGCCCCGGGCCTTGAGTTTGACACCCCTGGAGTAGATCATTTTAAGTTAAGCTATTCGCTTAACAACTGTGTCAAGAAAGGTTGTAAAATGAGGCAAACTCACATAACTGTCTCGCTTAGAAACATAAATTGTGGGGTCAATTGTGGTCCTAGGTCAAGTACTACTTGTAATTTAAATTAGCCTCAACATTGTCCAACTATTTACAAAGTCTGTACTACTATTACTATTAATCTTCATCCTTCACTCCTTATCGCTCATCCCCTCCCACCTGCAACTGTATGACTGTAACCTTGTCGCTTGTATCCTTACAATCTATATTGACTGTTTCCTAGTATGATTTGATTGCTAATTGTACCCTATGACTATCATTAAATGTCATACCTTATAATTCTTGACGCTTGACGAATGTATCCTTTCTTTTATGTACACTGAGAGTATTCACACCAAGACAAATTCCTTGTGTGTCCAATCACACTTGGCCAATAAAGTATTCTATTCTACTCTCTACTCTACTCTACTCTACTCTACTCTACTCTACTCTACTCTACTCTATTCTATTCTAGCCAATAAGCAGTCATTGTCACTGTCTCTGCTCAGAAGTTACAAGTTTATTCTCACCCTGCATTTCCTTCCCTAGAAAGCTGAATCAAAGCTATCCAATGGTGGTCACTAGTGATTACATTCGCCAACACTTCATCCATTTAATCACATCCCTGGGGGTACTCAGGAAGATATATGGGTCTACTGGGAGCTCCTTCTTCTTATTGCTATCCTGTGTGCCTTCTCAGCTGACCTTAAAAAATCTAACTAAATAAATCAATACATTTACCCAGTGGAGGCCAATCCAAGGGTTGATGAGTCCCTTGAGAATTATGATGGCTATCATGATTTAAGCTAGTAAGGCATACTAGCCCACAAGACACCCATTACCTATTTTGAGCTCACCTGTGGATGCTGCTGGATTCTGCCCATGATTCCATGCAAAGATTCTTGAAAAACACATTGTACATCTTATTTGGTAACTCTTGCATTGCTCTGCTTTTTTGGCAATACTTTCTAAATGAGGAGAGGGAGTGCACTGGTCAGGAAGATATTCCCTATACTTCAGCAGGTGTTCTATCCTTCCACATTAATTATTTAGGATGGTTTCTGGAAGTTTTTTTATTGGGGGCAAACTGTATTCCTGCCAAGAATGTCTTCTACAAAGAAATACATTCTAATGAACATCTAGAGTATAATTAAAAAGAAAAAAATAAATAAGAAGAGCCGAATGCTGTTCTGATTTACTAGGAAGTTTATGATGATGTTCCTCTGTTTTTCTTTATTCCTGCATTAGAGAAAGCATCAACATGTTATTGGGTCACAGCTCCCCTCAACAGCAGAGACCTTCAAATTTCTAGGTTCTATTATATCACATGACCTAAAATGGACACCTAACATCAAAAACATCATCAAAAAAGCACAACAAAGAATGTTCTTTCTGCGCCAACTCAGAAAGCTCAAACTGCCCAAGGAGCTGCTGATCCAGTTCTACAGAGATATTATTGAGTCTATTATCTGCACCTGTATCACTGTCTGGTTTGGTTCTGCAACCCAACAGGACAAACACAGACTTCAGAGAGTAATTAGGACTGCAGAAAAAACAATTATAACCAACCTGCCTTCCATCGAGGACCTGTATACTGCACAACTCAAAAAGAGGGCTGTGAAAATATCTACAGACCTCTCACATCCTGGACATAAATTGTTTCAATTCCTTCCTTCAAAATGATGCTATAGAGCATTGCACACCAGAATAACTAGACACAAGGACAGTTTTTTCCCAAACGCCATCACTCTGCTAAACAAATAATTCCCTCAACACTGTCCAACTATTTACAAAGTCTGCACTACTATTATTGTTCATCTTCTCATCACTCCTTATCACCCATCCTCTCCCACTTGTGACTGTATGACTGTAACTTTGTCGCTTGTATACTTACAATTTATATTGACCGTTTCCTAGTATTATTGTACCCTATGACTATTATTAAGTGTTGTACCTTATGATTCTTAACTCTTGATGAATGTATCTTTTCTTTTATGTACACTGAGAGCATTTGCACCAAGACAAATTCCTCGTGCGTCCAATCATATTTGGCCAATAAAGAATTCTATTCTATTCTGTTCAAAAGGTCCTATCCAGAATTCAGATGGAGAGCCTTTAAGTGTTAAACTAAGATTGGGTAAAAGCATCCTTAACCATGGAAAATCATTGAATAACAAGATAGCGGTGCTGGAAGAGACCTTGGAGGTCTTCTAGTCCAACCACCAGCCCCCCATTCAAGCAGGAGACCCTATACCATTTCAGACAAATGGCTGTCTAATCCCTTCTCAAAAACCTCCAGTGTTGGAGCATTCACAACTTCTGGAGGCAAGTTGTTCCACTGATTGATTGTTCTCACTGTCAGGAAATTCCTCCTTAGTTCTAAGTTGCTTCTTTCCTTGATTAGTTTCCACCCATTGCTTCTTGTCCTGCCCTCAGGTGCTTTGGAGAATAAGTTGACTCCCTCTTCTTTGTGGTGGCCCCTTAGACATTGGAACACTGCTATCATGTCACCCCTAGTCCTTCTTTTCATTAAACTAGACATTGTGTCCAGCTGCGGGATCCTACCTGTTCCACTACTGGTTCAGTGATCACGGGCACATGCACGCCCACCTAATGCGCATGCACCTAACGTGCGTGCGCAGCTTTCCCCACAACAGCTGAGGCCTGCAGTGCCAATCAGCTGAGAGGATAAAGAAGACAAAAGGGCAGAGGTGGGTGGGAGGGATGACCCTGTGCTTTTCTCTCCTTTCTCCTCTCAGCTGATTGTGGAGAATTTTTTCCTCCTCTCAGCTGATCGTGGGAGGCTTTTTTTAAATTATCAGTTCAGTTGAACCGGTCCAAACCAGTGGCATGCCAACACTGATTGTGTCACTCTCAACCAGCTGTAGTTAGGTAACCCAAACTACCTGATGGAGATATTCTTCTGGGTAAAGAAAAGGAGGAGGGAGCAATATGTATGCCCTTTGAACTTCCCGAGAAAAAGCAGGGTATAAATCTAACCAACACATTAATGAGTTAAAGCCAACAAAATACAGCAAAGTAGAGTCAAGGAAAAAGCAGAACAGAAAACAAGAAGATAAGCAAGCTTTTTAGCTTTTAAAAGAGGCACTTGGGGTTCTGTCTCACCTCCGGGGACCGGAGGGGAAAATAGTCCACAGGCAGGGGCAATTCATGGACCCCACCAGTCAGAATTCTTTACTTTATGAGGTCTGCAATGTAACATTCCTGCCATAAATTGTTACTCAAGCAAAAGGTAACGGTAATGGTTGACTCTGGGGGACGATGCTCATCTTCATTCCTTAACCAAGGGATCTAGCACTGTCTGAGGATGCTTCCATGGTCATGTGGCCAGCATGACTATATGCCAAGATCTATGGAACACTGCTTTTCTCCCCACTATTTATCTACTCACATTTGCATGCTTTCAAACTGCTAGGTGGGCAGGAGCTGGAGCAAGTTACAGGAACTCACCTCATTGCACAGAGCTCGGGTCTCAAACTCGAGCTGTCAGCTCTCCAACTCAGCCTCTTTCACCAATTTAGACTTAGGACTAGTTTTTTCAAAAGACCTATCCTAACGGAATAAAACCCTTTAAGTCCATGGTTGCACTTACCCTAGGAAAGACAGAGTCAAGTTCCAAAAGCGATAGGGTATATAGTTTCAGAACAAAACAAAATCTAATTAAAGATACATTTATATTAGATGGAAATGAGTATTTTGAGAGCAGTAGACATTTTAACTCAATGGTCAGTACAATAATAGACCAGGCCATGTATCCCCTAAATAATGTGGATGAAGCAAATACATTTAGGTTAAGTTTTGTTAATTGCTTGAAATTGTCCCTGCTAGGGAGAACTTTGTGTAAAAAATGAATGTTTTGCATGGAACGATGTTTTTGTTTCAAACAATACCTGTTTTGACAACTGATGCATCATCAAGCAGTAGCAAAGTGATATTTCTAAATTTATACGGCAGGGGGAAAACTCACAACACGTAGTGTTACAAGAGGCAGAGGAAAGAGGATAGGGATTGGGTTTAGTGGATTTGAAATTGTATTTTACAGGTTGTTGCCTGGTTTGGGTGAAAGAATGGTTGTTGATGAGAAAGAAAAGATTTTTAAAATTAGAAGCACACAACCTACTCTATGGATATCAGCACTAGAAGCATGTTATAGAAAGGAAACAACAGGCAAAGGCAAAATGTTAATGTACCAAGAATTATTGGAGAATCACCAAGGGAATATAAAATTAATTCAAGAGAGCAACTAACGAGAGAAGGATATAGTTGTCAATCATTTTTCATTACAGAAAAAATTAACATAGATAAAAAGATTATGTGAAAGAAAGTAAAACAAAAATTGAGATGTAATTTTGCACCAATGATGAAAATGCCATTGTTAAAATTTGTAAACTTTTGTTGACATTTGAAATGGAAGAAGAACAGGCTAAAGAATGTATGATAAAGTGGTCTGAGAAGGTTAGAAATACAGATGGATTCATGAAAATATGTGGTAAAAAGTGTTGAAATTTAGACTCTAGAATGTATCAAGGCTGAAAATCTTGGAAGCATGAACAATGTGGAGGGACATTTTATCATGCTTGGTGGACATGTAAAAAACAAAAATATATCCTTGGAATCAAAGGGTTCCAAGGGTTTTTGGAATACAGAGAATATTAAAATTTATAATTAAATTGAAACTGGAACTTTTCCTTTAAGAACTGCTGGATAAACAATTAGAAATCATGGAATATCATTTCAATATATGATTACTGTAGTGAGATTACTACATGCACAAAGATGGGAAGATTTGACATTACCCATCATGGAGGAACGGTTGGTGAAATTGTCAGAACTTGCTAAGATGATAAACTGACTTCTTTGATTAAAGAAAGGTCATTATTCACATTTATCAATGACTGGAAACCCTGCGTGGACTTTTTGCATAAAAAGAAACTGATTTTGTGACTCAGTTTTAATGATTAGAAAGAAGAAGTCATAGAAAGAAGAAGTTAGAGAGAGGTTTAATTGTATGTATAACTGCTTAGAAGAACACCTTTGTATTTCTTTATATTTCTTTTTCATGTTTTCTTTATATTTCTTTTTCATGTTTTTGGTTTTCTTTCTTTTTCTTTTTGCTGACTTGAACCTTCTTTATCTCTTCTTCTCTCTTTTCTTTTTCACACTTTCCATTTTTTCCTTTGAATGTCTTATAGCTATAAAATCTTTTAATAAAACCTATTTTAATTTTTTGATATATTTGTGTACACAAATCACGTATACATATGCAAGTGCGATCATTTTTGTATTTGCATTATGATGCAAAGGACACATATTCGTGAGATACAAGCCTTACACACAATAAATTATTACAGCTCTAAAAAGAGGGAAAAACCGCTCTATTAACTGAATTCCCCCTTCCGCAAATAAATTAACTCTATCTGCCCTATATTTTTATAACTGTTAGGGTTCCCCCTCCCTGCACTGTTGATCCAAATGTGAAGCCATTTTCTTTCATTCAATTGCCTTTCTATCCAACCTATTTGATGTAAAAAAATTAAAAGAGAACCATAGAATTCCAGATGACTATGTCTGCTGAAAGGATGTTTCCCACCACCCAGGAGAAGAAGCAACCCGTGAAATGAAAGGTAATGTAGCAATCACAATGTGATGTGGATATTAAGTAATTGAGAAGGCAATCAAACAGCTGGTACAAAAACCTCCTTACCTAGCAAGACATATTTTCTGTGACAATTCCCAGATACGTTGCAAAGGAAATAAAGGCATAGCACACAAAATCTCTCTGGCTTATGATTGTAAGCTGCTGAGTCTTACCTTGAGGTAATGTGGGCAGCCAATAAATTTTACAAATAAAACAAGCAAACTGCCAGTGAGGCTGGAAGGAGGAGTCAAGTGAGGGTCTAGCTTGGAGTCATTTGTAACCACAAGCAACATAAAGTTTGACCTCCCACAAGATCCACGAAGCTTTACCCCACTGTTCCTAGGGAAAGGCAAGCAGTCTGATGACATTCTTGTAATGTGGGTGGTAGACAATGAAGTTGTTAACTTTAGCTATTCATGAGTAGCTCTAGGTCCTTGCATCTCTCTCTCTCTCTCTCTCTCACACACACACACACACGCACACACACACTCAAACAGAAACAAATCAAGCCACCTTACAGGTAGTCCTTGATTTACAGCCACAATTGAGCCCAAAATTTCTTTTGCTAAGTGAGTTTTGCCCCATTTTATGACTTTTCTTGCCACCGTTGTTACGTGAATCACTGCAGTTGATAAGTTAGCAACCTGGTTGTTAAGTGGATCTGGCTTCCCCCACTGACGTTGCTTGTCAGAAGGTCACCAAAGGGGATCACATGACCTTGGGACACGGCAATGGTCGTAGGTATGAACCAGTTGCCAAGCACCTGAATTTTGATCACATGATCCTAGGGATGCTGCAAAGGTCATAACTGTGACAAAACGGTCATAAGTCATACACGGTCAGTGCCGTAACTTTGAATGTTCAATAAATGAACCACTGTTAAGTCGAAGAGTACCTGTATTTATGATTAACAAGACCTGTTATCCAGTTTTAGAAGAGTAGGGTGTCTATGAGCATACTCCAATCAATTCATACCACAGTAAAATTGCTGGGAGGCCGCAGGTAGGAAACAGGAGTTACACTCTGCAATGGCACACATGGCTGGGGCTTTGTATCAAGGTATCCATTTCAAGAGAAAGTGTACAGGTGTGCTGTTCACATACCTGTCCAGTCTCCTACGACTTTAATGTGCACTCCAAACGTTGCCTGGGTGGCTGTTGGGCACTGCAAAATGAAACACGTTAAAATAGTCAGTGATAAAGCAATGCTACATTAACTCAGAAAGATGGAAGTAGGACTCCCCATTGGGTTGGCTACTAGTAATTACTAGTCTCCATCAAAATTAGTAATTCACTGTAATGCAATTATGAGGAATGGGGCATTTCCACAGAGCATTGTTTTCACTCTCTTTCTTCTCTCCATTATGGCTCGGGAGCCAAACTGAACACAACTTTTTATCTGCCTTCCTTCTGCTAGCTAACATTCCAGGGAGCATCATCAGCTATGCAGTCATTTTCTCCTTGATTAATTACCGCAATGGATCAACAAAGAAGATATATCATATCTTGCCATTTGAAGCATTAGAGATTTTAATGTAATAATAATAATCCCTTCACACCGCTTCCCCCACACCCTAGAAAAAAACATTATTATGATTCCCCCAACATACCTTTGGAGGCACTTTTCTATCTGTTTTGCAATTTAAAAAAGAGGGGCTTCTCAAGTGCAAAGAATCTGGACCTTTGGTTGGGTTGCAGCATAGAAGATTTATTCCAGTTTATGTGCAAGAATCTGGTCAACTAAAATTCAATACCAAATTGGTACCAGATAAGGGTCAGTGGTGCCATATTTTGTGTCAAGCCCAAAAGCTGACATATGTGTAGCCATTTTAGTTAGTGTAGTATTATAGTATATTGTAGTATATATTATATATATTATATTATGCTATCCCTTTTTCTTTTTTCCTGTAAGTGGGGTTTTGGGCTCACCATATTTCAATGGATGGGAGGAGGGAGTAGATAGTGAAGGTTATTTTGGCTAGGTCACATTCTTTCCCATGGGAACAGACCGTGGAGTTTGCAGTCACCATAGGTGCTGGATTGAATGTTGATTGGAGAATGTGATTTTGGTGGGACATTTCTAACTTTCAATCAAATATTGGGTGTAATTCCGGGGTCAGATCAGATCCGGAATTACAACAGACTTTGTCAATTTGATATATACCCAAATAAAAAGGAATTTGTTTTGGAAAATGGACCTTTTTGAAAAGGGTATTATCACTTGGAAACCTGACAGGTCAATAGAATTCAGGAAGGTTGGGCTTGGAGCACTTGTGGGAATGCAACAACTCTAAGCTGATGATGTGTTTAACTCCGCCCCTCACCTCTGCCTGCTCTTCTTCTACAGTACATGGCTTTTGGGATGGTCATCCTGCTGAGAAGAAGCCACTCTTTCTATTTCTATTTTGCTGGAGAAGACTCTTGAGAGTCCCTTAGTCTGCAAGGAGATCAAATCAATCGTTCCTAAAGGAAATAATCTCTGACTGTCCTTTGGAAGGACAGATCCTGAAGCTGAAGCTCAAATACTTTGGCCACCAAATGAGAAGAGAGGACTCCTTGGAAAAGACCCTTTCCATGTTGGGAAAGATAGAAGGCAATAGAAGAAGGGTATGGCAGAAGATGAGATGGTTAGATAGTGTCATCAACGCAATGAATATAAATGTGGGCAAACTCTGTGAAACTGGGTATGATGTACTGTGGTCCATGGGGTCACAAAGAGTCAGACACAACTTAGCAACTGAACACCAATTATTTCTATCTAAAACAACCTTTCCTTGGCAAATATTTGCTGGAGAACCTCAGTATTGTGGCCAACTTGATCTAAAAAAGAATCATTGAGTCATGAGATTAGCAGGATGATTTGTTTAGATTTTTCAATTTAAAACATTTGGATCAATTAAACTGAAGTTCCCAATTAGCATCGTGGAGTAGAATGTCATTTGGATCAGGGGTCTCCAACCATGGCAACTTTAAGACTTGTGGACTTCAACTCCCAGAATTCCTCAGCTGAGGAATTAAAGTCTTAAAGTTGCTTTGCTGGCTGAGGAACTCTGGGAGTTGAAATCCACAAGTCTTAGTGGCCAAGGTTGGAGACCCTTAATCTGGATACAGGAAATCAGCAGAGCTCCTGGTAAAGAGATTTAGTAAAGGAAGAGAAAGGATCTGATACCAAGTGTAGTTTTCTAATTCCATCTTTGAAAGGCATCCCTCTAACAAGAAAGGAAGAAATGGGAAAAGCCACTTCTAAAAAAACCTCCAACGGCTTCTTTTCATTTGTGGTTTCCAGGAAACCAGATGTGTGTTAAGAACACCAAGGCAGAGAGATTGTGTTTTCAGAAGAAGAACATGGATTAAAAAACCTTTCTCACATAGCACTTGGCAAGCTTTCAATGCTCTCTTCTGAATAGCGTTTACAACACCCTACATTCTTCTGAAGTCAGAGGAAAATGTACGGCCTTGTAAAACCTCACAGACATTCCAATGGTTTTCCTTTAATATTGCCCACAAAAATAACATTCCCTCCCTCCTGCACACAAGCTTTGAATTTTAGGAAACACATTTCAATGTCACCTACAGTAGCCAAGTGTTCCTCTGAAGGTTCTTAAAAGCCCCAGTCTATGGGCTGCTTCAATTCAGAGAAGAAAAGTGTTGGGAAATAGGTAATAAATGTAAGAGCCTGTCGAGACAAAGACATTGATCAATTGCCCACAGCCTGGAGTTCGATCCTGACCGACTGAAGGTAGACTCAGCTTTCCATCCTTCCGAGGGTGGTAAAACGAGGACCCAGATTGTTGAGGGCAATATGTTGACATTGTAAACTGCTCAGAGAATGCTGTAAAGCGGTGTATTGGTCTAAATCTTAGTGCTATTGCTGTCTTAAAAATCAGGGGATTTCAACATATGGCTCCTAAGATAAATATAACTTCATTGCATGTCTTTGGAATTGGACTAAGACGTTACTTCCTCCCCTCCCCTGTTCATTATCAAAACTGGACAGGTTAAGTATTCACATTATGCTGGAATGGTGGATAAATTTGTTACATTCTTGTGCCTTAGGAAATTTGTTTACCTTTCATGTGTGATTTTTTTCAGGTACCAACCAAGCACAAGCCATTTGTGATACAGGTAGTCCTTGATTTACAGCCATTCATTTAGTGACTATTCAAGGCTACAGAGGCCCTGAAAAATGAGACCTACACAACTCTCTTATTAACCACCGTCACTTATCCTTGAATCTTCTACTTTGCTAAGGGCTTACGTTAAACTCTATAAACATTTTAGTCACGGTCAGCCTAATTAAACTACTAAAATTTCACACTTAAATGAGCATCTACCCAACCACTACCCCCCAAATTACACAATTACACACAATTTTTAGAAAGTAAATATAGGCCCGCTACAACATATAATTTCGCTAAACTCTAATTTCAATCATCTGTTGCTGAGATGGAGGAGACGTAGATTCAAGGCCACCCAAACCATGGAAGTTTCCTGGATGGCTTTGGGTGAATTGCCCAGTCTAAGACCAATGTACTTCACAGGGTTACTACATAGTGTGGTGGAATGTAGTCTGGAGTCCCAGGAGGGAGGGGTTGTCTCCCAGAGGACAAAAAAAGCAGATATGCTTAGAACGTCTGGCAGGGAAAAAGACAGTGAAGCTGTCTCTTCCCTAGCAGTTCACATAATATGTTATGCAGGCAGTTGCTTTAATCAGGCAAGATTCTGTCTGTAAGTGAACAACAGCAAACTAACTCGTGTCATTTTTTTATTCCTAAGCCTGACAGATAGGGGAAAATGAGAGGAGGATATATTATGTGCAGAAGTGATAAACATAACTCAATCAATGAAACAAGAATGAATAAATCCCTCTATTCAAGATCTTGGAGATGAGTGGCGCGGTGGCCTAGAGGTGGAACTCTCGCCTCACAATCAGGAGGCTGTGAGTTTGATCCTAGGTAGAGGCAGACATTTCTCTCTCTGGGCACCACTGGGAATATATCTGCTGAAAAAAAACTCCACATTGGTGACAGGAAGGGCATCGGGCCAGGAAACACTCAGCTCCATTCAGTTGCCAGACTCCACCCCCGCAAGGGATTATGGGGTCGTTAAAAGATGATGATGATGATTCAAGATCTTGGGGAATCTGCTCTCAGTGGCAGGACTGGAAGATATTGGATTAAATGGGTAATTACACCGATCTGGGCAGAGCAGGTTCCAGGACCTTAGAAAAAGGATTTCCTCTTGAGTTATGTTAGCAAGTAGTTTTAGTTCACGGAAACAGAAAATGTCAGCAGATCCGCTTATTTTGTCTCATTGCCTTTTGCCTCCAGGGATATGTCTTATTTGCAAATATACTCTCTGCTGGCTGGTTTTTTCTTTGTTTTTTTTTAAGCTACAGATCTGTTCTACACAAATATATACAAACGTACCAACAAATCAGAAGCAAATGCATTTGTGCAATCAGCTGGATTGAAGCAGCATTCTCTGTGTTTTCTGTGCTCCTTCTCAGGAAGCCGAAAATCCCATGGGATTTCTGCTTTCTTCAGCTTCTAAAGAATTCCGTGGTTTTTTTCACTCTCAGAAAATTGACTCATGGGTACGGTTATTTTCCCCCCCATGAACTGGGAACAAAGGCATATCCAGCCATGCTACATCATAGCTAAACCAAAATATTAAAAACAACATTCAAAAAGATCAGACAGTCTTAAGTCTGACTCATGGAAAAATAGATTGGGTTGACCTGATCATCTCCTCCTTAGCTAATGAATCAGACAAATCTAGCAGCTGTCAGACAAGATAAGTGCCCTTTTTTTCTTCCTGTGTACTTGTGTTCGGGCACATGTTTGGGCCTGACTTCCAAAAAGACAGGAATCCAAAGAATATCAAGCTGTCCGAAGTTTTGTCGGGATGTGAATGGGGATAACCATATATTATGAACCTGGAGGGTTTATCACTCAGATGAGGGGCCTGCGTGTGATGCAGGGATGGGGCCGGGACCATCCGTGAGTGGAATGCTGCCTTCGGAGACTGTGGAGGCTGGCAGCAGTGATGATGAAGAGGCCCCCGAGGAGCCTGTGCCCAGCATGTGTGCGTGCAGGGCTGCTCAAAGGAAAGAGCAGCTGCAGTAGCACGGGAGACTCAGGAGTAAGGCTGCAAGGTAATGGCCCCTCCCTCAAGAGATAAAAAGCCAGCCGAGAAACCGGAGTTCTTTGTAGGAAGCAAAGAAGTTTTTGCACTCAAGCCTTGTGGACGTTCGGAATATCTTGGTTGGTGTTTGGAGACTCTTTGTGTTTGAAATATTGCTTAGTCACTTTACCTAGTGTTCTTGGCAGCCTTGCACCACCTTGGCAAGGTTCGTTCTTAGCAGACACAATTAGTTTGAAACAGCCTTTTAATCGTGAAGGAACGGAATTTGTAAAGAATCATTAAAGGTTTTGCTGTTACCTTTGTTTCGTGTTTGTTTCCTTGGAACAAGGTTTGGGTCAGAACAGAAGTGGTATATAAGTCTAAGGATTATGGCTAGTGCTAGCGCTATTAATGGCGAAGGAGGCCCTCTCAACAATTTTCCCTATATAGTTTGTATCCAATGGGTCAATTCTAGTTGAAGGAGGCAGGCCTAAAGTTCTTTTGCCCCAAGTCCCATAGGACTTCATAGGTTTAAAAAGTAGCCCTTTAGGTTGTCCCTGGAAACCTCTTTGAGCAGCCTATTTTAAAAGCTTCTCCCTGTAATTCCCCTCCTTCAAGTATAATGCGATTGTCATGCCCCTAACAGCCTCTCTCAGATCCTCAAAGTGTCACATAAATCAGGTTTCCTTTAAAATGTGAACCTTACCCCTTCAGAATATGAAAGCAGCAAGTGAGCCATTAAAGGCAGGGAGGGGGTGTCTTTGTGAAAAGATTAAAAAATAGAGGTAGCTCTGGTGGCCTAGAGGTGGAGTTCTCGCCTCACAATCAGGAGGCTGTGAGTTTGATCCTAGGTAGGGGCTAATATTTGGAATAGACCTGTGATGGCAAACCTATGGTGACACGCAGAGCCTCCTCTGTGGGCACACCAGCTGTTGCCCCAGGCCAGCTCCCATCATGCACGTCCATTTTGGTGTCTTATTCTATCAGTTTATCTGTATTTAATTTAGTTAGGCTGGATTCTATCTATCTATCATCTATCTATCTATCTCTATCTATCTAATTTATCTCTAATCTATCTACCTCAATCTAATCTATATCATCTATCTATCTATCTATCTATCTATCTATCTATCTATCTATCTATCTATCTATCTATCTATCTATCTATCTATCTTAAAAACTGTTCATTTACATCTCTAGAACAAGCAAGCAAACCAAACACTAGCTAATAATACCCAACAAAAATAAATTCCTTACCATTGTAAGAGTGAAGGGATGGCTTTCCAGAGAGGACACGCTTGGGCAGTGCAGAATGACATACTGAAATATATCAGCCAAAAAGAAAAAAAGAAAAAAAAATAAAGAACAGGAAGCAAACATCACAGGGGCTTGTTAGTCCTAATGTTGGGCTGCTCATCCCACTGGAAAGTTAATGCATACGATATTACTATACTATCATTCTCTGTGGAAGTTATATTTGTGCTAGGACTGGAAGCTCCAGCTGGTGCAGAAGACAAGCATTGCCAGGATGCTGAGAAGGAGCACCAGCTGGCTGCAGATTATACCTTTGTTGAAACAAATGCAATGACTTTCAATCACCAACCCAGCCATGTTCGAGTTTTTGTTTAGAACATACAAGGTTCTAAACAGCTTGAAGCCCTGGTGGCATAGTAGTTAGAATGCATTATTGCAGGCAAACTCTGCCCACAGTCTGGAGTTCAATCTTGAACAAGGTTGCTCAGGCTTCCATCCTTCCAAAACCAGTAAAATGAGGACCCAGATTGTTGGGGGTAATATGCTAATCTTATGAACTACCCAGAGAGTGCTATAAAGCACTATGGGGTGGAATATAAGTCTAAGTGCTATTTAATTGCTACTGAAGCCACCATATCTGGGAGGCTGAGTGTTTTGCTATGATAGATCTGGTCAATTCTTTAGGACATCTTGAAAATCCTATTGTATACTCTACAACATCAGAAGACACTCCCCTAAGATTCACGAGGCACTTAGGAACTGCATATTTCTTAAAGTGACAAATTTTAATTCAGTTACCCACAATTATAAGGAGCTATGACTGGATTAGTAGCTGGCTGGTTTAAATTAATTGTGGAATTTTTATTCCAAGCCTTGACCAGAGACATAAGGAATTCCACTATGGATCTAGTTGGAGTAGATTCTTTCACCATTAGCAAAATCATAATAGGATAAATGCTTGCAAGAACAAAGTCTAACTTCGTCTCTTCAAAAATCCAGCTCACTTTTAAACATCATGTCACCAACAGCACTATCTCTTTTCACAGGAAAAAAAACCCACAAATTACACATTCTCCATATAGCATAGAATTCACTTGTACCACTTCTTGAACTGACCATGAATCTATATCAGGGGTCTTCAAACTTGACAGCTTTAAGACTTGTGGACTTCAACTCCCAGAATTCCTCCTCCAGTCATGTTAGCTCAGGAATTCTGGAACTTGAAGTCCACAAGTCTTAAACTTACCAAGTTTGAAGACCCTTGATCTACATAATACTAGTGGAATTCCTAGTCAATCTGCAAAACACAAAACTTCCTGGCCGAGCAATTTATTTACTGTAAGCATGCAGAAGAACTCCATTCTGGCTATCTCATCCTTTCTTTAAAAAATGCATATCCAACTCTCCCTAATTTTATCCCAAAATGTTTTTTTCATTATCAGTTCAACTCTAAAACGGTGCCTGTAAAGAAAGCAGATGAACATAAGTTGCAAATCCTGAAGATCTGGAATATCAGCTGATCATTATTAGCTCACCTGTCCTGGTCTTGCCTTAAAGCCTTCCTTCATCATCTGTATTTCAAGGACATCACACGGATGGTTGATCACCGCAGTGAGTGTGACAGGTTTATAACTGCTATAGATATAGCGGTACAGTCGTTCCACACAATATAAGCATAAAGGCCCAGAAATCCAAAGCCAAGTCTGAAGATGAGAAACAAAAGCAATATTTTTTTTCCTCCTAGGAAAAGTCTGCAGGCAAGAATTAGTTGGCAATTTCAACTCAGTATGCGCAATCCAAACCAGTAGGACAAAGGATGAACGGATTGGGTTAAATCTACTCATTTCCTTCTCTGGGGGATAGACTTTCAAGCCAGCAAATTATGATATTGATTTTTCATTTACCACAGAAAAACCGAACCAACAGAAAACTAGGAATGGATGGAACATAGATTATTTCTGTGGGGTCCTTGGTGCTCTCTGAACTTGCTAGTTTTCTTGCAGACATTTCATTACCAAACTAGGTAAAATCATCAGTGTTAGCACCAAGCTCAGAGAGCTCAAAGGACCTCACACAGTTCAACTACAAGCTACAAATATTTTTCTTCTATTGATAGATTATTCCTTAAAGTGTATTAAGCCACTGAGTTTCTCTACCTTTTTTCGTTTAAGAAAAACGTACCTTTATACCAGCATCAAGTTCTTTGAATAGAGAAGTTTACAGGTAGTTCTTGACTTACGACTGTAATTGAACCCCCCTTTTATTTTTGGGTTAAGTGAGTCATTTGTTAAGTGAGTTTTGTCCCATTTTACAACCTTTCTTGCCACAGTTCTTAAGCGAATCACTGCAGCTGTTAGTAACCATGGTTGTTAAAGTGAATTTGGTTTTCCCATTGACTTTGCTTGTCAGAAGATGATCATACGATGTTGGGACACTGCAACTGTCATAAATATGAGTCGCTTGCCAAGTGTCAGAATTTTTTTAAAATTTAAATTTGTATTAAACAAACACAAAAATGAAAAAAGGACATTAAAAACAATGGACATGTGCAATCATCCTAACTCACATAGTTTGAATATAAAAAAAAATAGTACATATTTACAATCTATATACGTAGTATATAATATATACACAAACCTTAATCATTTCTTATTTTCTTACTCCTTTTCCAACCAGCGGTAAAATTTATCCCATATTGTATAATAATCCAATTTATCCTTATTTTTTAGTTCTTTTGACAATTTATCCGTTTCTTCGCACATCCAAATTTTCCTAATTATTTCTATTTCACTTGGAGTTTCTTTACATTTCTACTGTTGTGCATAGGCCAATTTGCAGTGATTACATGAATTATTAGATATATAATATCTTTATCATATTTTCTCATATTAATTCCTAACAAGAAAAATTCAGGTCTGTATTCTATTTTAATCTTACACATTTCTTCTAACAATTTCTGAATTTTCTGCCAAAACCTTGGGGCTTCTTTGCAATTCCACCATAAATGAGAATACGTTCCATTTTCCTTGTTACATTTCCAACATACAGGGGAAAGATTTGGGTACATTTTAGCCAATTTTGATGGTGGAATATGCCATCTATAAAACAATTTATATAAATTTTCTTTAAACAAGTGTCTGAATTTTAATCACGTGACCATGGGGATGCTGCAATGATTGTATGTATGAAAACCAGTCATAAATCTTTTTTCAGTGCTGTTATAGCTTCAAACAGTCAGTAAACGAACTGTTGTAAGTGCAGAACTACCTGTATTTCCCAAGCACTTAATGGAATGCCCAGGTGTCTGTGCAAATATTATCATTCCAAGAAGCATCAGAGAAGAAATACTGTTTTTCAAGAACCCTCTGCTAATGCAAGTATAATATTTATTTATTTTTTAAAGTTAAAGGTAAGCACAACTTCATCCACTTTACACATCTTAGAAAGTAAATAAAATGTCATTGCTTAGATCTGAGTTGCTGGATGGGGAATTTTGGGAGCTGAAGTCCAGACATCTTAAAGTTGCCAAAATTGAGAAATGCTAATTTAGGGAATAACAGATGCCCATTAAACTTGGATTTAATTTTTATTTAGTCAATTTCTGTAGTTGCCCATCTTAATCCAATTGACCCTTGGATTGTGCTAAAATCTTCTTAAGGTTGCTGCTAGATTCAAAACAGAAGCCAGCTGAATCATTTTTAGATAAAGGTAAAGGTTCTCCTCACACATTTGTGCTAATTGTTTCTGGCTCCAGGGGTCGGTACTCATCTCCGTTACAAAGCCGAAGAGCCAGTGCTGTCCAAAGACGTCTCCATGGTCATGTGGCCAGCATGACTAAACACCAAAAGCGCACGGAACGCTGTTACCTTCCCACCAAAGTGGTCCCCATTTTTCTACTTGCATTTTTTACATGCTTTCAAACTGCTAGGTTGGCAGAAGCTGGGACAAGGAACGGGAGCTCACTCTGTTACACAGTGCTAGGGATTCGAACCAGCGAACTGCTGATCTTTCTGATCAACAAAATGGTTTTCGACTGCACACCTAAAAACACAATTAATTTATGCAACAAATTTGAAACAGCTTTTTTAGTTAATGCTCAATATTCAGCGGAGAGTGTCGCCTTATCAAATGCATGCTTAATTGCAAACCTGGATTTGCAACTTTCAATACATTATACATGAGCAGCTCATGCCCTCCACTGGCTACTCCATGCTAAGACTGTCAGATAAGTGGAACAATAGTTGTTTATTAATGGTTTGTTTATTTTTATATTGTTTATACCTCCTGAGTGTGTACACTTGAAGAATATGTAATGCGTATTTTTAGGGTTAGACTTGGGCCTGGATTGCCTTCCTATCTCCTACCAGATCTCTTCAACCCCACAAATACACCTGTCTAAATTTGGAACTCAGCCTACATGACAACTCTCTCTTCCCTCCCAGACGTTTAGCTACAAACATTTTAACAGCTTGTTCCCTGTCAACTTGGAATATTTATGAACATTCAGAGCTTTTCATACCACAAGGGCCAACTGGTAGCAGAAGCATCATCGCCAGCAGCACAATGCAACACAGATGTTCACACAAACCTCAGGGAAACAGGCTTGGAATTTTGGCTCTTCTGCACAAACAGAGTTGCTTTTCAGAAAGGGTTCTAGCTCCATCAACGGCCCCGGGAAATGCTCCATGGCACTTCCTGTGAGAGATGGTTTGAAGCCACTTGCAAACGGAAGATCCTTTTCAATGGTCACATTGGGATTGTAACACCCAGGGGGATGCTCCTTTAGGTTAGTCTGGTATTTCAGAACTCCTCTGCAGAAATAATAATAATAATAAAAGAAAGGCAATCTGGTCATCACAATATAGAGAACATGACAATGTAGAAAGTGTGCAGGGAAGAGTGACAAAGTTGATAAAAGGGCCTGGAGACTAAATTCGTATGATGAACAGTTGAAGGAGATATGTATGTTTAGCCCATCAAAGAGAAGGATTAGAGGGGACATAAATGTCTTCCGGCACTCAAGGGACTGTCACGGAGAAGAGGGGATTGACTTGTCTTCCAAAGCACCAGAGGGCAGGAGGAAACGTTATGAGTGGAAACTTGTTAAAGAGAGATCCAGACTAGAAATATGGAGAAATTTTCTGACAGTGAGACCAATTCAGGAATGGAACAGCTTGCCTTTTTGAGGTTGTGGGTGCTCCATCACTAGAAGTTTTCAAAAATAGACCAGACAACAATTTGACCAGGATGATATAAGACCCTAGCCTTGAGCAGGAGGTTGGGGTAGAAGACCTCCAAGTCCCATGATTCTGTTCTGACCCAGGCTTTGTACATCGTAATTATTCACAAAGTTGTTTTAAAAGCAAAACCTATTTTATTGCAATGCTGGGAACTGTTTTCATTCCCAGCCAGAACTAATCTTAAACAGACCCCCAAGATAAGCACCCACCTTTCAGTTCTGTGGAATGCTGCCAAAAACAGAAGTATGAAATTAACTATAAAAGAAACCAAACAAAGTACAAGAAAAAAACCAACCAAAGTACTCAGAGCTTCAAGGATGACTCGGAACCGAACAAACTACTTTGCTTCCTGCAAAGGTTTCTTCATTTAAGCCTGACTTTTATCCCTTATGGCAGGGGCAATCACCTCCCAGCCTTACTCCCTTTCTTCCTCACTGTCTGATTCCACTGCCATCTGCACTGGCTGCCAGTGAAACACAACAGATTCTATGTCCTAAAGCACAGTACTTCTACTAGAAAAACACAGAAAAACTAGAAAAACTCCCACTGGACCAGATCAAGGGACTGTTTTGCACAGCCCAGGAGAGGACTGCAAACATTCTAGAAGCCTTTTGGAACTAAATGGCAATTCAGAGCGGAAACATCTTTAATTCCTTCTCATATGGGGTTGTTCTTCCAGGGACAGGACACATTCGTGATGTCAACCTGCAGGGTTGTCATGAAACACAAAATGGAGGCAGAAAATAGCTGCGATCAAATTGCAATGATTTTCCTTCTCACCCACGCGCTCATATACACAATTTAAATCTAATTATATTCAGCAGTTAAGTTCTGAAGTTTGCTAAGAGTCCTGCCTTATAAACACAGATGCAGACGATGATATTTCTTTATGAATTTCCCTCAGCAAAATCTAAACAACACAACCGCATACTTTTTTTGTTGTTGTTGCTTCCGTAATGATTTCCATGAGACGCCATTTTGAAAAATTATTCTTGCTCACTTAAGGAAAAAAAAACACACACTAAAAAGGGAAGTCAATTCATTTTTCTCATCCCTTTCCTTTGATCCTAGAGCTTGATTGATATCTCCTGACTGGGCAACTTGCAGACTGTGAACGAAAAACTTAAAAACAAAACAAAAAAACCAATGAAAGCCAACAAATGCAGAGGTGAAATTAACAGTCTTGTTTCTCTTTCTTGTAATTGCGCCGAGGGCTGTGCTTGTTTTTAATTATCTTTATTTACAACGGTCCCCTCTTATACAACCAACGCCCTCGCTTTAACTGTGCGAAGCCTCCTCCTCTTAAAAACAAAACAAACAAACAGTATATAATAAAGGTGGTAAGCCCACACTGTTTTATTCATTTTTACGGTGACAGGAGCCCTGGTAATTTCCACATGAAATGCCATGCTTTAAAAAAAAAAAGAAAAGAAAAAGAGGCAGTTCTTCACTGAAACAAAAGGGGACGATTCCAGTTTTTGCAGCAATTATATTTCTAGGAACCACACTGTTCTGCTGCCTTTGGAGGTACGTTTATATTAAAAGAAAAGAACCCACGCTTCAAAACTGCAGTCTGAAATCAGAAAGGAGAGGGAAGCGTGAGAATAAAACTAGTTCTGACCCCAAGATCCAGTACATAAGGATAATTTAAAATGAGGGAGAGGTTGAGCCAAGTATAAAACTCCCTCAGTCTCTTTTGGCATTTCTTCCCCTCCAGAAGTCCTTCAGATAACAAACCTACATTGCAGACATTCTGAAGCAGTGCTGCAGGAACATTACATCGCCCATTAAACCTTATCCTCCTCCTTTGGAGGAGGTGGAAACCAATGCTGCAGTGAATATTGCTAAAGCTAGTTTTCCTGCCTCTGCATTAACTCCTTGCAGGCAGCAAAATTTAAAAAAAACAAAGAAAGAAAGAAAGAAAGAAAGAAAGAAAGAAAGAAAGAAAGAAAGAAAGAAAGAAAGAAAGAAAGAAAGAAAGAAAGAGGGAGGGAGGGAGGGAGGGAGAGGGAGGGAGGGAGGAAAGAGAAAGGCAGAAGTGAGGGGGAGAGAGAAAGAGAAAGGAAGGAAAGGAAATAATGAAGGAAAGGAGAAAAGTAGACGCAAGGAAGGGGCGAAGGAGAGAGAAAGAGGGAGGAAGGCAGGAAAGAAGGAAGGATGGAAAGAAAGAGAAAGGCAGAAGGATGGAAGATGTGAGTAAGAGAGAAAGAGGGAAGAAGAAAGGAAGGAAGGAAGGAAGGAAGGAAGGAAGGAAGGAAGGAAGGAGACAGACAGAAGTGATAGGGAGGAAGGAAGGAGAAAGACAGAAGTGACAGAGAGGAAGGAAGGAAGGAAGGAAGGGGAAGGAAGGAAGGAAGGAAGGAAGGAAGGAAGGAAGGAAGGAAGGAAGGAAGGAAGGAAGGAAGGAAGGAAGGAAGGAAGGAAGGAAAACCCAGTCCCTCCAGCCAACATTGTGCCAATATTTTGCTTTCTTCATTTTTAAGAGGTAGAATTCAAAATATATAGAATATCAGATTTGGAGGAGACCTTAGAGGTCTTCTAGTCCAACCCCTACTCAAGCAGAAGATTCTATACCAGGAGTCCCCAATCCCCAGTCCACAGAGCGGTACTGGTCCACAGCCTGTTGGAAAGTGGCCCACAAAAGCACCAGGTGAGTGCAGGAAGCTTCATTTGTATATGCGCAGATCTAGGTTGTGTGCACAAAACCATCTCCCCACCCCATTCCGGCACTGTGTCCACTGTAGCCTCTACTGAGAGTGTGTGGAGCCAGAAAGCTTGGAGACTGCTGCTTTATACCATTCTGGATAAATGGCTGTCCAGTCTCTTCTTAAAAATCTCCATGATGGAGCAGCCACAACTTCTGGAAGCAAGCTGTCCCATTGATTAATTGTTTTCACTGTCAGGAAGTTTCTCCTGAGTTCTAGGCTGGATCTCTCTTTGATAAGTTTCCATCTGTTACTTCTTGTCCTGTCCTTCGATGTTTTGGAGAATAGGTTGACCCTTCTCTTCTCCTCAAATATTGGAAGAGAGAGAGAGGGAGGGATAGAGAGAGAGGGAGGGTGAGGGAGGAATGGAGGGAGGATGGGAGAGAGAGAGAGAGAGAGAGAGAGGGAGGAGTGATGTTACCAGGCAACCAGACAGCATTTTGATTGGAGAAAAACTTTTACTTTTAATTAGGTGAAAACCCCGGGAACCTTCAGAGTCGGTTTTCACTAGATCTGTGCCAATATGATCTATCCAAATAAAACTATTCTTCGAGGAATCTACCTGCCTCAGAGTTTTGCTGTGGGTGTATTACTCGGAACCCTGAAAAATGACCATAAGTATTAAAAAACATTCCTTAGTCACTTTTCAGTGTTGCTGTATCTTTGAACAGTCACTAAATGAATTGTTGTAAGTCCTGAACTACCTGTGCAGTTGTAAGTTCTGGCGATCATAAGGCAGCTAGTAAATTCTGGTTTTCAGCCAAAAAACAACAACCATTAATTATGGTCACGTGACCACAGAACACTGCAACAGATGTAGTAAATGTGGCAAGTCGCTGAGCATCCAAAATATGCTCACATGATCACAAGGAGTGGTGAGGCCAGCCATTGGAATTGGTATCTTTTGGGGAGGGATCCACTACAATTTTAAACAGTCACTAAATGACCAGTCATAAATCAAGGACACCTTTTAACTTACAGATTTTGGTTAAAATCAGAAGACAGCCTTGTACTAGTATAAACTACTTTTCCAGAGCAAATGACAAGGGAAAGTAATTTATGATCGATATTTTTACATTGAAATTTTTAAAGGAAAATCCCCAGACGATGAAGTGGTAATTATATTCCACTTCAGTGTCTTCATGAAACAGAAGTTGGGATTAAATAATTTTCAGTTCTGCAGTGCTTCATCTTCTGTTTAAGAAGAGTCCTTATAATTACATGATTCTTCTTCAAATATTAAAAATTATGGCTTAATAAAGGGAGATGGGGTTTCTCTCTTTAATTATTCCATCCCCAATCTTATAAACAAGAAAGATCTGAAAGCCAACGACTTCCCTTTTGGGAATTCTAGGTTAGGGCTACAAAGAGACATTATTTTCTCCTGTGTTTCTTCTTTCTGGTCCTTGTCATGCAATTTGAGGTCATCTGATTATCATTCGGGACCTTCCCAGATGGCTTCTAATAGATGAGGTTATTGGGAGATGTGGAATTTGTTTAACAAAGTGTGACTCAGTTCACAATTGCAGTGATTCACTTAACAATTATGGCAAAAAGGATCATTAAATTAGGTGCGACTCACTTAACATTTGCCTTGCTTTGCAACAAAAATTCTTGGTCCATTTGTAGTCATAAAGTAAGGATTACCTTACCAAAGAAGAGAATTGGAGAGAAAGGATCATGGATCGAGTGGGATGGCCTTACATTTACTCAGTTACAAGGTGGAGAAAGGGAGAAATACCTCACAAGCACACCTTTCTCTCCAGTTGGCTACACTGTCTTGATGTCCTTCAACCTCTACCGTGCTGATGTTTTCAGGAGGCAGGCTCCTGTTACTAAAAACAAGGAAAAATGGTTGTAGAACTGTCTGGAAGTTGAGTCAAGGCAACTGAGCTTCTTTTCTTTGGGGGGTTGAAATGTATCTCTGCTTATCCAAGTAGCTTCTTCAGTTTGAGCTCTGACTGAAAGATGCTACTTGGATAAGCAGGGAAATGTTACAACCCCCTAAAAAAGAAAAGAAGTCCAGTTGCCATGACTTGACTTCCAGACAACTCTATCTGGATGACTGAGAAACTTCATTGACTGGTTGAGAAAGGCAGAAGTGAGGGAAAGTAAGGAAGGAAGGAAGGAGAAAGGAAGAAGTGAGAGGGAGAGAGAAAGAAAAAGGAAGGAAAGAAGGAAAGAAGATAAGGAAGGAAATAAGGAGAAAGGAGGAAGGAAGGAAGGAAGGAAGGAAGGAAGGAAGGAAGGAAGGAAGGAAGGAAGGAAGGAAGGAAGGAAGGAAGGAAGGAAGGAAGGAAGGAGAAGGGGAGAAGTGAGAGGAAAGGAAAGGAAAGAAGGATATAAGATAAAGAAGGAAAGAATGAGAAAGGTGGAGGGAAGGAAGGAAGGAAGCATGGAAGGAGAAAGGCAGAAGAGGGAGGGAGAAAGAGAAAGGAAGAAGGAAGGAAGGAAATAAGATAAAGAAGGAAAGGAGGAGAAAGGAGGAAGGAAGGAAGGAAGGAAGGAAGGAAGGAAGGAAGGAAGGAAGGAAGGAAGGAAGGAAGGAAAGAAGGAAGGAAGACCAAATCTCTCCTGCAGAGATTAGCATTTTTTGAACCTCAAAAGGACTACATTTGGAAAAGAGAGGTGTTTGTTTCAGACTCTTTCTCCTGAGAGAAAAACACTACACCAGATCTTTTTATCACTGTCTTGAATCTTTGCCAATGTACACAATCCATTATTGCCATGTTAGAAATCCACAAAGCCCTTGACAGAAGTGGTGCTCCATTATTCACTTCCAAGCCCCTGGCCTATCTCAAGGAAGAAAACCTTAAAAGAAAAAGAAAAAAAGAATGGGTATCTATTTTTTTCATTCAAAGTTGAAATATCTTCCCCAATTATAGAGAGCCATTCAGAAACCCCAAAGTGGAATGGAGATTTGGGATTAGTTAGGGGAAAGGAAAATTTTGAGGAGTAGAGAATAAAAAACTTTCCATTCCATTTTCTGCAGAACGCCCATATTTGGAAGCATCTATTGAAGGGAGGCAGACGTGGCCTTGGGAACAAGGAAGGAGTAAACAAACCACTAAGTTGGGGGAAGAAGTTTCAGGAAAGATTACAAATTGTCCTCCAGTCACTAAGTGACTGTTCAACGTTACCACGGCGGTACCTTAGAGGTACTTGGGACCCATAAATTATGACAGTCATTCCCCTTCCCCTCATTGTCTTCCCATAACTCAATTCCTGGAACTTGGCAACAAAGCTGCACTTAGTCCTGTTTGCAATGACTAGAGGCTGAATACAGTTAATCTTCAGTTTACAACAGTTTGTTTAGTGACTGTTCAAAGTTACAGAGGCACTGAAAATATTGACTTATGACAGTTTTTTCTCACTTATAACCATTGCAGTATCCCCATGGTTATGTGATTTACATCCAGATACTTGACAACTGATTCATATTTATGAAGAAACGACGCTATAGGGCACTGCACGTCAGAACAACTAGATACAAGGACAATTTTCCCCCCATGCCATCACTCTGCTAAACAACTAATTCCCATAACACTATTCCTTCAACACTGCCCAACTATTTATAGTCTGCACTACTATTACTGTCAAACTTCTCATCACTCCTTATCACCCACTTGTGACTGTATGACTGTAACTTTGTCGCTTGTATCCTTACGATTTATATTGACTGTTTCCTAGTGTGATTTGATTGCTTATTTGTACCCTATGACTATTATTAAGTGTTGTACCTTATGATTCTTGACAAATGTATCTTTTCTTTTATGGACACTGAGAGCATTTGCACTAAGACAAATTCCTTGTGTGTCCAATCACACTTGGCCAATAAAAGATTTCTAACTATTCTATCTAACTCTCAAACTATCTAGAAAGAATATTGCCATCTCATCTTCCCTGTTGCCTATGTCCTTATCTTATTACTATAACTTTGTTGCTTGTATCTTACTATTTATATTGTTTACTTAGTATCCTAATATGATTTCTGTTGATTGCTTTTTAGTATCCATGACTATCACTAAGTATTGCATCTAATGTTTTATGATGAATGTATTTTTACAACGACTATGATAATGATCTGTCACTATTGTTGTATGTACACTGAAAGTTTATGCACCGGAGACAAATTCCTTGTTGTGTCTAATCACACTTGGCCAATAAAGAATTCTGATTCTAGTTCTAATTATAATTGTAATTGTAATTCCAACTCTAACTCTAATTATAACTCTAATTTGAATTTGAATGATGGTTACAGGGTCGTGTGATCATATATTTTGATCTTCCGACAAGCAAAGTCAGCGGGGAAGCCAAATTCACTTAACCACTGTATTACCAATTTAACAACATTTGGATGTTTGACAGCTGACTCCTATTTATGACGCTTGCATTGTTCTGAGGTCATGGGATCCTCTTTTGCAAACTTCAGAAAAGCCAAGTCAATAGGGAAGCCAGAATCTACTTAATAACCGTGGGAATTTACTTAACAAACATGGCAATAAAATGAAGCAAAAAAAACATACTTAACAGTTTCCTCATTTAGCATCATAAACTCAGTCTAGGGGTGCAAATCAAGTCAGCTAAATGCCAGTTTTAGCTCTGGGGTCTGGAGAAAAGTTCTTCACCGGGTGGAAAAAAGAAAGCCAAATGCGCCACCTTTTATATGTAACAAGAATGATACCATTTGCCATATGCTCTCCCATGTATCTACCTCAATCTTGTTGGTTAAGTGGGAGGGAAGAGATTAAGAGATACAAGGACCGCTAATGCTCCCATCTTTTGGCAATCTTCTTCTTTGTTTGGGAAATGTCAGGAAAGGTTACTCAAACATTTTGTCTTTACAATGATTTTTCTAGCCCACATAGCAACTAGGGAGAGATGACAAAAAAACCTGTCTCTTCTTTGTCTGTGCATCAAATCACCTTTTTGAAAAGCGCCTGTCACTGTTGTGGTTCACGGGCAGCCAGTGCAGATAGGAGCAGAATCGGACAGTGGGAAAAAAAGGAGATCAGTCCAGGAGTCTGGAGAGGACTCGGATGAGGGTCCTGCATCTGATGCAGAGATGGGGTCAGGACCATCTGGGAGTGGGGTGCTGCCTCCAGAGCCACCGGAGTCAGGCAGAGGAACAAGGGGAGCCTGTTCCCAGTGTGCATGTGCACAGAGCTGCTAGAAGATGAGAGCAGCTGAAACAAAAGGGGTGACTCAGGAGTAAGGCTGGGAGGTGATTGTCCCTCTCATAAGGGATAAAGGACAGGCAAAGATGATGAAACATTTGCAGGAAGCAAAGTCATTCAGTTCAGATTCATTCTTGAAGCTCTTTGTACTTCGGTTGGTTTTCATTCTAGTTCGTTTGACACTTCTGTTATTGGCAGCACTTCACGGGCAAGAAAGGTGGGTGCTTATCTTGAGGGACTGTTTGAGATTCATTATCAGCTGGGAATGAAAATAATTCCCTGCGTTGCAATAAAACAAGACTTGTTTTTAAAATAAGCATGTGCGTAATTATGGTCCCAGAAACCTTGGTCAGAACAGTCATCCTTTGAAAAACGAAATAGGAGGCATATAGGAAAATGGTGATGGGTACATCAGATTGGCCCTGTGTGGGCTCAGAAGCTCTATGGGTCAGTTCTTGTTAGTACAAGTAGTCCTCCACTTACAACAATTCATTTAGTGACCGTTCAAAGTTACAACAGCACTGAAAAAGGTGACTTACGACTGTTTTTCATAGTTATATGACCTTTGCAGCATCCCCACAATCACGTGATCAAAATTCACCTGCTTGGCTCATATTGGTTCATATTTACGACGGTTGCAGTGTCCCATGGCCATGTAATCTCCTTCTGCAACCTTCTGACAAGTAGAGTCAGTGTTGGGAGCCAGATTCACTTAACAATTGTGGCAAGAAAGGTTATAAAATGGGGCCAAACACTTTTAATAAATTCCTCGCTTGGCAACAGAAATTTTGAGCTCGGTCATAAGTCGAGGATGGCCTGTACTTAATAGAGATCTCAAAAAAAAAAAATCCCACGGTAGCACTGAAGGTTTGAGTGGCAAGTTAAAAATCATCAAGGAAGAGAGTAATGGAAACCTACATGGATCATCAGCTACAAGGCTAGTGTTCATGGAATCACAGGGTTGGAAGGGATCTTGGAGAACTTTTAGTCCAAGGTAGAAGACCTCATACCATCTCGGACAAAAGGTTGTCCAATCTTTTCTCGAACGCTTACAGCGGCAAAGCATTCACAACTCCAGAAAGCAAGCGGTTCCATTGCTTAACTCCAGGAAATTCCTCTTTATGTCCAGCTCGGATCTCCCTCTGATGACCTTCCTCTCATTGTGTCTTGTCCTACCTATGATGCTATAAGCATAAATCAATGTCCTCTTTCATGTGGCAACCCTTCAAGTGTTGGAGCGTTGTAAGCCTCCAAGAGTTGCTCTTGACAGCGAGATGAGTGGCATGTAAATTTAATATACAAGTGAAATAAACTGGAAGAATGCTATCGAACCAACCCTAGTCCTTGTTAGATTAAACCAGGGGTGTCAAATTCAAGGCTCATGGCCCGGATGAGGCCCATGGGGTGCTTAGATCTGGTCCACGCCACCATCCTGGAAATATCAACAATACGGCCCGTGGTTCCACTACTGGCCAAAACAGGGCATGGGGGGGGCGGTATGTGCCCCCCTGCCGCAGGTCTGTTTTCATCCAGTAGAGTGCTGCAGGAGGTCGTGGCCAAAAACGGGCCACAGATGGGCTGTGCGAGGTCCCCCTGTGGCCCGTTTTCAGCTGGCAGAGTGCTGCAGAAAGCTGTGGAGGCTAAAAACGGGGTACAGGTCGGCCGGCCGTGATCTCCCCACATCCTGTTTTGGCCATCGGGGTGCTGCGGGAGGCATCCATCCCGTCTCCCCCACTGGCCGGCCCATGGAGAGCTACAATGCTGATCTGGCCCTCAAAGAAATCCAGTTTGACACTCCTGGACTAGACATACCTAGTTCCCTCCGTTGGTTCACCGAACAGTTTAGTCTCCAGACCTGTTGTCATCTTTGTTGCTCTTCTCTGTACTCTTTCTAGACTCTTCAACATCTTTTTTTTGTATTGCGTCCACATGGAAAACAAGTCAAATGCGGAAGAACCGCTCCACTGTGCAATGGATATGCCGCGTTCATACATGTAGCTGTGTTCCTTGATACTCACAGGAGTTCCCTTTCAGACAGCCCTGGGGTCTAATAAGTCCACAAATAATCGGGCATGAACAAACACCTTTTACACACTTATAAAAACCTGTCCAAAACTTTCAGCATGCACAACGCATACCAAAATGGACTCGAAGTTGTGAAAGTGTAAGGCTTTTAACAAAAGTCACTATATGTATTTCCAAACTATGGATATTTGCAACTGCAGATAATGAGTTGCAAATAATAAGAGCTGCCATAATGTGGGTCCATACACTTTCCTAAAGTAACGCCACAAAGAAAGAAAAGGGATAGGGGAAAAAAATAATTGAATTAATAACTGGCAATTAGAACTAATTGCCTGTAAAATAGGATGACCCATTTTGAAAAATAGTTGTTTCCCCGTCTGCATATACTAACCATTTTCCCCCTCTGATTCACACATGCAAACCCTCTTCTACCGTACAATCAACACACAAATATTACAGCAGTAAATACAAAAACAGAAAAAGGGTGGAGACTGAATGAAGCTGGAAAGAAGAATGAAAAGAGGAAAGAATGGAGGAACCAAATTGTATGGAAATAAAGCAAAGAAAAGAATCATTTTTGGGGAGAGAAAAGAGAAAGGGAACAAGGAAACCCATATTTTTAGGATACAAAGAGTTAAGTCTCCAAGCAAAGACTACTCTCAAGCAATAGCTGGTCTTCAAAGATGTCAAAGTTTGCAGCAAAATATCAACCATCATTTTTTTCATTCTTTTACATCCAATAATTCTTATCCTTGTCTTATCAGATAATCCTTTCTCAGTTTATCTGATCTACGGGTGACATGATAGCAATGTTCCAATATCTCAGGGGCTGCCCCAAAGAAGAGGGAGTCAAGCTATTCTCCAAAGCACCTGAGGGCAGGACAAGAAGCAATGGGTGGAAACTCATCAAGGAGAGAAGCAACCTAGAACTAAGGAGAAATTTCCTGCAACTGATAACAATTAATCAGTGGGACTACTTGCCTCCAGAAGTTGTGAATGCTCCAACATTGGAAGTTTTTAAGAAGAGATTGGATAGCCATTTGTCTGAAATGGTATAGGGCTTCCTGTCTGAGCAGAGGGCTGGACTAGAAGACCTCAAGGGTCCTTTCCAAATCTGTTATTCTATTTTAATCTTTGGATGAAAAGCTTTGTCTTCCTATCAGATGGATAAACACAGGTAATCTTCAACCTACAACCACAACTGAGCCCCAAATTTCAGTTGCTAAGCAAGACAGTTGATAAGTGAGTTTTGCCCCCATTTTATGAGCTTTCTGGCCACAGCGGTTAAGTGAATCACTGCAGTTGTTAAGTTAGTAACATGGTTGTTAAGTGAATCTGGCTTCCCCATTGACTTTGCTTGTCAGAAGGTCACAAAAGGGAATCACATGACCCCAAGGACACTGCAACCGTCGTAAATACGAGTCAGATGCCAAGTGCCTGACTTCTGATCAGTGGAACAACTTGATTCCAGAAGTTGTGAATGCTCCAACATTGGAAGTTTTTAAGAAGAGATTGGATAGCCATTTGGACCATGCGGGTATTGCAAAAGTTGTGGGTGTGAAAAACGGTCATCAGTCACTTTTCCCAGCGCTGTTGTAACTTCAAATGGTTACTGATCGAACTCTTGTAACTCGAGGACTATCTGTATTCTGGTGTGTCCTGACTGCCATCTTAACGATAAGTCAATGGCATAATATCCTGACATTTTAAAAATGGAGAAGACACGGAAACGACAGCCCGGGGGTGTCAGATGTGATCCCATTGCAGGCCGTATCAGGATTTTGTTTGTGTTTGGGAGGGCTGGCGGTGTGTGGCCTGGTCATCACCGCCAACTGGGTGGGTGTGGCCAAGGAGGACCAGGGAGGCACAGGCCAGTCCCTCGCCACCTCTGGGCCGGCCCTGTGGGACAAGTGTGGGCTTCTCATGGTGTGATGACCCAGGGTGGGATACAAAACAAACACAGTCACAGAAAACAGGTGAAGCCCCTTTTATTCCTTCACTTTGCTTCCAAGCTCTGAATATCTTTGACGGAAGACAAAAAACAAAAACTTCCACACAAAAACCAACACAAACCAGGCAAGATAAGGGCTGGGGGATGTCCACAGATAACGCACACTGGGAAGGACGCCAAACTCGGAGAGGAATTATAAACTAGAAATATGTACACGCTTTGTTTCCAGCGTTCGCCAGTACGCAGGTCCATACTCTTATTCAGTTGTCACAGCTGCAGTCCATGAAGAGGTTCGAGGCCCTCTCCACTCTGCGTGCCCTAGGATGGAGAGGGGATGGGCCTGGGTCCTCCTCTGACTGCTCAGCTGGCCTCTGCCCTTCCCCAGCCTCCTCCACAACCTCCGGAGCCACACTTCCACTCCCTGTCGGCTGTTCCTCCTCTCCCTCAGAATCAGTGTCCACCAGGGGCATGATACACAGGCTGGATCTGGGCCAGTGGTGGTATTCTACCGGTTCTGCCCGGTTCTGCTGAGCAATTAGCAGCAATGAGCAGTGGAGACCAAACCGGTTCTCTCCGCCCCTCTGCTGTTGGGTCCACCCACCCACCCACCTGGGCTCCCATACTCACCTTTATCCTCTGAATTTGAAGCACAGCTGCCTTGCGCAGCACAGAAGAGTGCCGCACGGCAGCTGATGAAGCGACCGGGAGAGTGCAGGCTTGCAAGAGGTGAGTTAGAATACCTCTGCGCCTGTGCAAAGTGCGTGTTTGGCATGCGCGTGCACGCAAAGTGTGTACACGCATGCTAAGCGCGCCCCAAAAGCCATGCCCACAGAACTAGTGGTAAAAGTATTTGAATCCCACCACTGATCTGTTTAACACCTCTGCGACAGGGGTGGGATTCAAATTTCTTAACAACTGCTTCTGTGGGCATGGCCTAATTTGTGGGTGTGGTTTCGTGGTCATGTGACTGAGTGGGTGTGGCTTGCTGACTGGGCGTGGCTTGGTGGTCACGTGACTGACTGGGCATGGCTTGTATGTAAATATTGAATATATTTATATTTATTTATTTATTTTTAAAAGAGCAACTTTTACCCAAAATCAGGCAAAGCAGATTGAGTTGCTTGCAGAATCACAGATTCACTCACAGATCTACCTTTCTGCAATCTGCTGCCTGAGTCTGCACTGAAAAATAGAAGCTTCAGTCCTAGGGAAGGTTCAGCTCTGCTCTCAGGCCACTTCTCCCCCACCCCCCAATCCCCTGAATACCACCCCTGACTGGGCCTCGGGGAAGCCTCCTGGGCAAAGGCAAAGCAGTTCAACAGCGATTTAGATTAGCTAGAAAGCAGAAATCTGACAGGAGGGGAGGCGCCAGCCAGTGCCACAATTTGCCGGTTCTCCGAACTGCACAGAATCGTAACAATCAGTTCTACAGAACTGGTCCAAACTGGTAGAATCCCACCCCTGCTGTGTGATAGCTTGACAGTTTTCATCCTAATTCATCTGCAAACATGCTAGATAACTGTGACAGAATGACACTGTTTTGGAACAGTAGTTTTGCCAAACCTGTACCGACAACACAAGATTTTGATACGACGCGTTCTTTGCACAGAATCACTTACCTAGAAACATGCAATATCAGCAGCAAGTAGAAGACAAAAAAGAGGTTGTGGGTATACCAAAATATGTCATAACCTGAAACCCTGCAAAGACCAAAAAGAACAGATAAATTAGCGGGCAACCAAATAATTTTTCATTGTTATGTTCTCAGCATTGAGTAGGGCAAAAAGTAATTACTCAAACCTGGATTTATTCCAAAAGATTGCTATTGGGATTTTTTTTTCTTTCTTTCTAAAGTAAAGGTGTTTTAAAGAAAATACACCATTGTTTACCCCTGGGAGTATTTTGTGCAAAAGAGAAGATTTTTCTAAAAGATGAAGGGTGAGGAAAAGAGAAAAATGAGGAAGAAATGACAACTCTTTTCAAACACTTAATTGGATGTTAACACAGAAACGTGTCAAGGCCTGTCCTCCATCATTTTAGAGTGCAGGATATGGAATAATGGATATAAGAATAATGGATTTCAAGTCACAGGAAGGCAGATACTGAATAAATGTTAGAAGACATTTCTTAACAGTAAGAGCCGTTTGACAAGGCAATCAATTATCTTGAGAAATGGCAAACTTCTCTTTCAATTAAAATGTTTTTGGGAACTGTTTAATTTTGGGTTCCTGTCCTCAGCAAGTGCTTGATGTTGAGACTTTGGGGGAAAAAAAGTGCAAAGAAGAGCAACTAACTTTATTAAAGGCCCGGAGACTAAAATATATAAAGAATGGTTGCAGGATTTGGGTTTGGCTAGTCTAGAGAACAGAAGCACTTAGCTTTGTTGGAAACCAGCTAGGACGGTTGTAAATCATGATCACGTAACCCTGAATATATTGCAACCATCATAATACTTGCCAGTTGCTAAACAACCAAAAGTTGATCATGTGACTATGGGGATACTGTGAAAGTTACGAGAAAACCAATCACCTTTTTCCCCACAGCTGTTATAACTTCGAACATTGGTGTTGTAACATTGAACAGTTGTTTAAACCAGAGGTCTCCAAAGTTGGCAACTTTAAGACTTGTGGACTTCAACTCCCGGAATTGAAGCACAGCTGGCTGAGGAATTCTGGGAGTTGAGGAAATCCACAAGTCTTAAAGTTGCCAAGTTTGGGGACCTCTGGTTTAAACAATAGTCAAGAACTATCTGGCTGGCTGGGGGATTTTGGAAGTCCACAGCTCTTAAAGTTGATGTGATTGAGTAACCATCCTCTGGAACATTACACTGGTTGAAAAGGAATCCAGTCCCAAAAAACTGTATGCCATTTGCCTCTGAATATTTTTGTTTTAGTTCCTTTCCTACATTTATGCACTGCATGACGGAAACAAAAATAGCCAGAGTAACTATTATAATCTTTGCATTCAGTTTCAGTTCTGTTCCTTAGCATTTTCTCTTGCTTTGATCACACCCCAAAAGCTCTTTTTAGCAGCTGTTGGCATTCCTTGACATTCCTAGCTTATCCAGTTTCACTTTCCTGACAATGGAAAGTTTGAGGTTCCTTTTGAAATTCATTGTGTGGATATGTCCTTCCGTCTATTTCTTACATGCATCTTCTCACATTGTGTTATGTGCGCCCATACCAGTTTTTACTTTTAAAAAGCTTCATGTTTTTTTCATCAGGCAACAATGCATACTTAATATTTTACCTCAGGATTTCCCATCCTTGGCTAATTGAAAATGTGTGCACTTCAACTCCCAGAATTCCCTAGCTAAGCATTCTGGGAGTTGAAGTCCACACATCTTCAAGTGGCCAAGAAAGGGAAACAACTGTTTGTTTGCTTGTTTGAGCCAAACCCATGAATAGTTAAACCACTATATGCTTCATAGTGGTCAGACTGAATCTTACCTAATGGCATAAGTGGATGCAGTAGACATGAGGAACAAGATTAGCACCATAAGGACACCGGTTAATCCAGGAACTGAAACAAAAGAAAAACAGAATAGCTATTAATTGTATTTTAAAACTGTACATTTCTTTTGACACTACTATAAAAAACTACAGTGGTTAAAGCCAGATGTTTTAGAGCAGAACAGCTAGCCCTCTTTGATTTGAATGGATTTATTTGAAATATGACTACTTAGAGTAGGTGCGGTGGCTTAGAGGTGGAGTTTTCACCTCACAATCAGGAGGCTGTTAGTTCAATCCTAGGTAGAGGCAGATATTTCTCTCTCTAGGCACATTGGGAATATATCTGCTGGAAAAAAACCTCTGCATTGGCAAAAGGAAGGGCATCCGGTCAGTAAACACTCAACTTCATTCCGTTGCCCAGATTCCACCCCACAAGGGATTATGGGGTCGTTAAAAGATGATGATGATTTGAAATATGACTACTTCTGGATGCACTGGGTACAATTTTAAACATCCCATTCATTTGAGCATGTGAGAAAAGGGGGAAAAAAATGACAGACCCCTGAAAGGAGAATTAATTACAGGTAGTCCTTGACTTATAAACACATTTGACCTCAACATTTTTATTGCCAAACAAGACAGTTGTTAAGTGAAATTTTGCCCATTTTGCGACCTTTCTCTGGTTAAGTGAATCTCTGCGGTTAGTAACATGGTTGTTAAATGAATCTGCCTCCCCCATTAATTTTGATTCTCTTGAAGGTTGCTGAAAGTGATGACATGATCTTGGCAACCTGCATCTGCCATAAATACATTTTTTGAAACGTTCAAAAGATTGCGTGCATTTCACCACACAAACACACACGCACGCACACACACAAAGACACAACCAGACAGCCCTGAGGATAAATGACAGTGCTGATATTAAGAGCCCCGATTTTGCTTCTGTTTTTCAAAGCACCATCCAGAGGTTTTATTGCATAATTCAACAAAGCATCTGCTCAGTTACCTGTTGCAAAAAGGAATTTCCTGGGATCCTAGAAAGCAGAGAGAAAGAGAGAGACATAAACAGTGTGAATGATTTAGCAAAGGCAGGAATAAGTCCATCAGTATTCTTAGCCAGAAGCACGTCTCTGGAGATAAATTGCTGGGCTTGACTATAAACAAAATGTCTAAATCATACAGTTATCTCTTACCTGAACCTTTTAAAAATGTTGGTCAGGAACTGTGGGGGGTGGAGTAGATACCTCCTAAGCAATTAGGAACGAAAATGTAATTGAAAGTTAAGGGGTGCACCCTTGATACATACATTTGGGGGACACTGTCTGGCTTTAAACTGGAATTGTAACGATTTGCTGATGAGAAGCCTTGTTGTATGAAAGTGCACTCTAGGAAGACAATGTTGAGGATAGTAGATGCGGTGGCGCACTGGTTAGGATGCAGTACTGCAGGCAACTGCTGCTGACTGCCGGCTGCCAGAAGTTTGGCAGTTCGAATCTCACCAGGCACCAGGTTGACTCAGCCTTCTCGCCTTCCAAGGTCAGTAAAATGATGACCCGGATGGTTGGGGGCAATAGGCTGACCCTGTAAATCACTTAGAGAGGGCTGTAAAACTGTAAGTCTAAGTGCTATTGCTGATGCTTAACCTGAGAATAAAACTCACAATTGGGCATCCAGGTATCAGAAGAGAACACCACCTCTTTCTCCCTGACCTTCCTGAAAGTCTTTTCCTAGTCAGTGTCCTCCGGAAGAATGGACACTAGATGTCCATCTTCTAACTTCTATCTATTTATCTATCTATCTATCTATCTATCTATCTATCTATCTATCTATCTATCTATCTATCTATCTATCTATCTATCTGTCACTATATCCAGCATAACTCTGGTACACAGATTCCTTATTCTCTGGAAACAAATACTGTGGGGGTAAGGCACCCCTAACACCCCTCAGGGTGTGTTTTCTGTTAAGATACAGCCTGTTGTGCCTTAAAATGGCTACCGTACTGCCTTAAAATGGCTTCTACTGTACAGCCCTGTGGAGTTGCCATGGTAACAGCTTCACAGTACTCCACAAGGGGGCTCACTCTGGTAAGCGGGAGAATCCAACTTTAGAAATTACATTTGTTCTGGTTAATTGTTGCTGAAATCAGGGCTTTTCCTGTCGAATACAGGATTAGGATAAATAAATACCCGGGCAATGCCGGGTTATCAGCTAGTGTCGAATAAACATGGCTTTTGTTGGGAATCCTGGCTATTTTAGCTCCAAGTTATATGGATAGTAGGAGTTAGCTCCAATTTATATGGATAGTAGAAGCTCCAAGTTATATGGATAGCAGACTTCTCACTGCCTGGCTGCCAAAGGTCATCCAAGAAACAAGAATTTTAAGGAAGAAAACAAAGATTGGCCTTCTCACTTCACCACGGTAACTGGCTGCATTGAGTGCAAGGAACTCTTGGCTGTAGTTCAGAGAGAAGTTCAAGGCGTTCACCAGGTGGGCAGCAACGTGGATCACTAAAACAGAACAAAGAGACCATTTCACCGAAATGCAAAGTGGAGATGTTTTCCCCCAAATCTTCATTCCATACTTGCTGAATGTAGGTGCGCCCTTCTAAACAAGTTCAAGATTTTTATGGAGATTCCCAGGTCTCCAGATCATGGATATTTCAAAAGTGCTTTTTTTTTTCAATGTTTATTTTTTTCCCCCCTTGAAGATGAAGAAAACCTTTTGCTTCTCTTCCAAGAAGCTTCATCAGTTCAGAATGGATGATGGGGAAGGTGGAAGGATCATATTTCTTTACAGTCATCTGGTCATTAGCACTCTCATAATCCAGTTGCCTTTTGAAAAAAAGCACTTTTGAGACAAGGTCAAGATTTTTTTCTTCTATTTATTCTGTTCCTGAGATTGTTTTCTCCTAACAACCTTTCGTTACTCGTTTTATGTACTCCTTTTAATGATCCCAGAATTCCTAGCGGAGTGGAGTCTAGGCAACTGAATGGCGCAGAGTGTTTACTGGCTGGCTGCTTTTCCTGTCACCAATGTGGAATTTTATTCAGCAGATAAATTCTCATTGTGCCCAGAGAGAAATATCTGCTTCTACCTAGGATCGAACTCACAGCCTCCTGATTGTGAGGCGAGAGCTCCACCTCTAGGCCACCACATCACTCTAACAACCTCTTGGTATCCCATAATAAATAATAATTAAAAAATATTCTTTATTCTTACATTCCCTCTTCTTTCCAATTTCTGTCTCTAAAGATTATTTTAATGTCAGGAAAATATTTGGATAACCTTAAGTAAGTAGATATCTCCCTTATACAGGTAGTTCTTGACTTATAACCATTCATTTAGTGGCTGTTCAAAGTTACAATGACAGTGAAAAAAGTGATTTATGACCGTTTTTCACACTTACGACTGTTTCAGCATCTCCGCGGTCACGTGATCAAAATTTGAATGCTTGGCAACTGCATTTATGCAGTGTCCCAAGGTCATGTGGTCACCTTTTGTGACCATGTGATAAGCAAAGTCAATGGGGAAGACAACCATATTAATAATTGAACATGTGCTGATTAGTCCAAGCATGGATTCCCAGATAGAGGCCATCTTATTCTTTCTTCAATGTGAGCCACTTTATGCTTTTCCCAAAAGCACCACTACAGCTTCATTCTGTGGTGAAAGCACTTACTGCATCCCAGAACTTCGATTTCAGATTGTAAACATTCCCCATTCGCTCTTCAGGGCATTATAAAATTGTACTTTCTACATGTCTATGGAGATTGTCAGTCATCTAGATTATAATTATGCCAAATTTGTCAAGAGGCAACTGGACTTTCTGGTCTTTCTTTGAAGACATTATGCTTCTCATCCAAGAAGTTTCTTTAGCTCATCCAAGAAACTGAAGAAGCTTCTTGGATGAGAAGCGAAACGCCTTCAAAGAAAAACAAAGAAAGTCTAGTTGCCTCTTGAAAAAGCACCTTTGGATATACTTTCTATATGAAGTCTTGACTCCTAAGTCCAAAAGTGGGACAAAACCTGGAAATGTAGGGCTATTGTGTGAAAGTTGCTAACAGTGTTTCAAACCAAGCATGACCTGGTGCTTGCAGGACAAGAAGCAATGGATAGAAACTAACCAAGGAGAGACCCAACCTAGAACTAAGGAGAAATTTCCTGACAGTTAGAACAATTAATCAGTGGGACAGCTTGCTTCCAGAAGTCGTAGGTGCTCCAACATTGGAGGTTTTTAAAGAAACAATTGTCTGAAATGGTATAGGGTCTCCTGCTTGAGCAGGGGGTTGGACTAGAAGACCTCCAAGGTCCCTTCCAACTCTTGTCATTTTGTAATTTTTAGTTGCATGCTTTTACTTTTTATTTATCTTCCCCTTTTTTTCCTCGCTTTCCACTTTCCTTGCCTCTTTTCTCTCTCTCTCTCTCTCTTTTTTTTACCCGCTGGAGTAGCCCAACTCATTTTTAGGATTCAGTTTGAAATCCTATTTTTGCAAGCATTTGCTTTGACCTCCCAAAGGGTCTTCCCATGTTTTTTTTGTGTAATGTACTGAGGGTCCAATTAATTCTTCTCTTTGCCTGTTTCTAGGTGGCCTGATACTCCAGGGTATTTTAGCTGACTATCCCTGTTCAGTTCAAACTGAAAAGCTACAGAACAAGGGATAACCTGTGCTTTTTGAGTGTCCAAGTGAGGTCTTTAGGGTCCTTATTAGTCAGAAACTGGGATTACTGTACAGTATAAGTGTTTCGTTTCGCTACAGTTGTCTGAATTCACCTCTTCTTATTTAAAATGACTCACTGTATTTCTGTGCATCTAAAACTCTCCCAAAAGCAAATTACAAAACATCTACTAGATATTTCTATGGTTTCCAATTTGCTGCCGGTGGGATAAAATGAAGCAAAACTCATTTAATAACTATGTTGCTTAGCAAAGGAAATTTTGGGCTGAATGGTGGTGTTAGGTCAAGGAACGTGCAGATTTAAAAGCAGGAAATCTAGAATAGCAAGAGCAATGGAGCTTAGACTTAAAACCACTTCATGTATAAGAACTCTCTATTTCGCACAGGACTGGAAAACCGAAAAGATACCATCTGAAGAGAACCTGATACAAAAAAATAATGGACTGTGTGGAAATGGATAAATTCATAGCAGAATTAAAAGGCAAGGATGAATTGGACTATTATGCGGTTTGGGATAGGTGGTATAAATGGGTAGAATATAGAAATAATAATTGATGTATAGGTATAAAAGCAAATATATGTATTACTAACGACTCAATGCTATTAATGTATATAGATAGTTGTGAATTTTGTTTTTTAAAAATATAAATAAATAAATAAATAAAACTCTCTAAGTTCTTTGATGCTGGAGGAACGAACCTGAAAAGATGCATACAGCCAGTCCACAGGTCACATGGAAAGCCTTGCTCTTATCTAGCAGCCTCCTTGCTTTTCGGCTGGGCAACTGGAAAAGAAAGAATGCAAAACCGTCTCTTAACGGTCCTTTCCCAAAATATTTCACCAGGGGTGACAATGAACGCTGAGATATGTAAATAAAACCCAGCACAAAGTTCTAGTGCAGGGATGTCAAACCCAAGAACCACGGGCCAGGTTCGGCCCACAGGGTGCTTAGATCTGGCCTGTGGGGCCGGTCTGGAAAGAGCGAAGGACTGGCCTGCGGTGCCAGCAAAAATGGAGCTCGTATATTATATCTCTCCTGCAGTCCCCCGCCAGCGAAAACGGAGGTCAGGAGGATGCACGTGGTCCTCCCAAGCTCCATTTTCATTGGCAGAATGCTTGGGCCACAACAAGCGCTCCCGACATGAGTGATGTTGAGCTGACCACGCCCACCCCAGCCATGCCCACCCACATCCCCCCAAAAGGTTTATACAACCTTGATGAGGCCCTCAGTGAAATTGAGTTTGACACCCCTGCTCTAGGGATCGCCCCATTTTAAGCAACAGACGGATCCCATCAATCAAAATGCAATAAAATCTACTTCTCCAGTATATTTGCATACCGCCATAATCGTAAAACCGTGAAGCCACGGAAAATGCATTACAAACTCTCAATCACAGCCACGCTGTCCTGTTATTAAACTAACACAGGTAGCCCTCGACTTATAACCATAGTGGAGCCTGCCATTACAAGGCAGTCGTAAAGCAGCTTATCATGAGACTCACCCAATTTTACAAGCTTTCTTTTGGCAGCAGCCAAATCCCATTGGTTCTTAAGTGAACGCCACGGTCATTAAGCTAACCAATTGAGGACTATGGGCCGTTTTTGCCGAAATCCGGACGCAAACAACGGTTTTCATCAACAATGTTGCAAATCATGATCACGTGGCCATGGGATGCTACCAACAGCTGTAAATGCAGGTCAGTTGTTGAAATGAACTGTGAATGCATGGGGGGAGGGCAGCCACTGAAATGTCAGGACTGGGTTATAACCATCCCAAAGGTGTTTTTTTCAAGAGGAGACTAAACTTCCTCGTTTTTCTTTGAAGACGTTTCGCTTCTCATCCAAGAAGCTTCTTCAGCCCTGACTGGATGATGGGGAATGAAAGGATACCGTCAGAGCTGAAGAAGCTTCTTGGATGAGAAGTGAAACCTCTTCCAAAACAATCCCCCAAAACCAGAAAGTCCAGTTGCCTCTTGAAAAAGTATATTTTGGGACAGCCATGACCTGACGGAGAATCCCGTCATCGTTCATCCAGGTTCTAGATAATTTGAGAGGGTCTGTCATAACTTAGAATGGTTGCTATGTGACCAGTCATAAGTGTTCTGACTCAGCTCTGCAAACACGACAAACCCTCTGTGGTTGAAACCATGATTCTTTCATTAGGAGTGCCGGCAGTCCTGGCAAAAAGTTTGTCTTTCAACATCGGCTAACAAGTCCATCCGCCCTATTCATCTCTGCCCCCTGACTTTTATCCCCAGAGTTAGGGTGGGGCTTCGCTAGCAGCAGTGGCTCTTCTGTCCCAAGGATCAGCCCATAGATTTCCACTGCTTTCCTCTCCTCTGCCTTCTGTGTGTCCATGTGTCAGGCACTGGACCCGGCCATTCCTCCTCTTCCTCATCAGCCACCTTCAGACCTGGGGGCTGTTGACTCTCCATCAGAGGGCTGATGGACAGCTCAGGTTCTGTCTCTCTCTCTCTCCCCCCCCGCCCTCTCTCTCTGAGGCCTCCATTCCTTCTTCCCCCTCAGAGCTCTCAGGTTGCCTTGATGCTGACCCATGCCTCTTCCTCCTCTTCTGGTTCGACTGCTGGAGGGGCCGGTGGCTGACAAGCCACAACTATAAGTCAAGGACTACCTACGTTCTCATGCTCTTACTCAAGGCTTCTCTTACCTTCTGAGACCCACGAAGCAGCGCCAGGAGAACCCGACACACAGGCAGCAAGACCAGGCTGCAGTTGAGATTAAGAACAGCAGCAGAGGCTCTGCTGAGACACAACCCTAGCTGAACAGAAATGAAAAGCCTCAGGATCCCAACCTCCAACATATTTTCATTAGAAACAAACATGCAGGTCATGCTTTGGGATGGTGCTTGTTGCTAACAGGTTCACTTTGCGTCATTGTAATTAATTTTTTATTGGTTTCTTTTTAATCATGGATGTTTTCACAGGTAATTAACTTTTTATTGGTTTCTTTTTAATCATGGATGTTTTCACAGGTAATTATTTTTTTTTAATTGGGGTGGGGTTTATTTTTAACCATGGATGTTTTCACAGGTTAGTGATGTATTGTAATATTTTTTGTGGGGGTGTTAAATCACCAGGAATTCCTCAAGGAGGAAGTGTTGTATACCTCAGATAGTCAACCAGACTGGATGCAGACAGTGAGCCAGTTTGGTTTAGTGGTAAAGGCACCAGGCTATAAACCAGGAGACTGTGAGTTCAAGTCGTACCTGAGGCATAAAATCCAGTCCTTCCCTGTCAGCCGAACTCATCGCACAGGGCTGTTGTTGTGAGGAAAATCGAAGGAGAAAGGAGTACGAGGTATGTTCACTGCCTTACGGTATTTAAAAAGTGACAGAAGTGGAATAAAAATCAGACAAATGATGGATGGATGGATGGATGGATGGATGGATGGATAGATAGATAGATAGATAGATAGATAGATAGATAGATAGATAGATAGATAGATAGATAGATGGATGATAGACAGAGAGACAGACAGACAGATAGGGAGGGAGGGAGGAGGAGGAGGAAGAAGAAGGGATGATAAATACAACAGACAGACAGAATTATGGGCTAGAGACAAAAAGAAAACTTAAGCCCCACTATCTTGGTTTATCTCAGGGATGGGATTAAATTTACTTTAAAAAAAAAAATCTGTCAGCATACTTTCTGTGTCTGGTATCCCAAGTCCTTTCCAAATTTGCTACTACATTCCAGTGTTCACTGTGATGAAAAAAGGAATATGAGGAAAACCACAAGGGGAATTGCAGTTTTAATAAGCTCTCTTTGGTTTAATGTGCATTGCATTTAATGAAGTGTGTTTCATGAAGGGCATTTGCTTTTAATTAATTTAAAGTTAAGCTAATTCAATCCCCCTCACCTCAATCCTACTTATCAGGAGGGGAAAACATCCAGTCCTTCTCTGTCAGCCCAACCCATCTCACTGGGTTGCTTTAGTTGGGAAAATAGGAAGAGGAAAGTGTGTTTGATACCTTCATTACCTTGAATTATTTGTTTGGGATACAAACAAATCAATAAATTAGTTTTGCCCAATTAATGACTGCATGCTTTGGTGGATAAATTTCATCTCCTAATGTCAATTATCAAGAGATGGCTCAGGTACCACAAGGATTCCAGGAATGCAACTTTATTTTTGTAGAGAATATATTAACTGTCCCAAAGATGCTTTCTCAAGAGGCAACTGGACTTCCTTGTTTTTCTTTGAAGATATTTCGCTTCTCATCCAAGAAGCTTCTTCAGCTTCTTGGATTGCTGACTAGAGGAACCAGGAGCACTAACTCGGGTGACCCTGAAGACACAGATAAACCTCCAAGGGCTTCAATGACCCTCTAAATCAGGGGTGTGAAACTCAAGGCCCGCGGGGTGCTTAGATCTGGCCCGTGGTGCTGCCCTAGAAATAGTGAAGGACTGGCCCACGGTGCCTCTGCCAGTGAAAACGGAGTTCACGAGGACAGCCTGCGACCCACACAAGCTCCGTTTTCGCTGGCTGAAGCTTGCAAGAGGCCGTTGCAACCAAAAACAGAGCTTACAAGGGCCACACATGGCACCTCCAAGCTCCGTTTTCGCTGGCTTGAGGGTTGCAAGAGGCCGTTGCAGCCAAAAACAGAGCTCGGGAGCCCGTTTTCGCTGGCAGAGTGCTCAGGCTGCCACAGGCATCCCCGACGCGAGTGACGTCATGCTGGACACACCCATGCTGGAGACTCTGCTCCCCCAAAGTCAAACACAACCTTGATGTGGCCCTCAATGAAATTGAGTTTGAAGACCCCTCCTCTAAAAGGATGCAAATGACCAGCTGTCTGCAAGGAATATAAATCCTTCCACCATCCAGTCAGAACTGGATGAGAAGCGAAACGTCTTCAAAAGAAAAAAAATAAGAAAGTCCAGTTGCCTCGTGAAAAAAAGCACCTTTTGGACAACTGTGACCTGGATGGCTGAGAACTTCTACAGTCTTTCAGGTCAAACTCCACGTTACACTTCCTGATGCCTGACATTCTGATTGTCCATCCATGAAAAATTTCTCCTTTCCCAAGCTCCTCTGAAAAAGCATATTCCTAACCTTTGTGTCGCTAGAATCTCTTAGGTTCATGGGGAGTGGGAGGGATTCCCCCCCCCCCGTGGTATTGATGTTTGCAAAAGAGAAGAAGAAAAAAGTGCTGTTGATTGACAGGTTGCCAATCTCCCCCTCCATCCTAAAAATGCACTTGATATAAAATCAAATATCTGAAGGCCAAGTATTATTACTACTCCTAATAACATGGAGTTTGTTCTTTCTTTCCTAGTACTTACAGTATAACTGAACTTTTGAAGATCTCCATCAACATGAGTCTAGACCTGGGATGGCGAACCTATGGCACGCGTGCCACAGGTAGCACTTACAGCCATTTGTGCCGGCACATGAGCTACAGGCAAACCTACCTCACTGCACATGTGCGCTCCTCACAGCTGTTTTTAGGCTGGTTTTGAGGTCATTTTTGGCCTCCCAAAGACTTGAGGAAGGCTTCTGCAGGCTTCTACAAGCTTTGCAGGCTGAAATCTAGCCCCGTTTTGTTACTTCCGGTATTTTTGGAAAAACAGGAAGTGATAAAACGGGGCTCAATTTCAGCCCGCAAAGCTTGTAGAAGCCTGCAGAAGCCTTCCTCAAGCCTTTGGGAGGCCGAAAAAGGCCTCAAACCAGCCGAAAATCAGCTGTGAGGTGCAGTGAAGGTAAGGGTGCGGTATGGTGGGGTGGTGATTGCGTGTGCATGCATAGGGGATGTGGAGGGACGCACATTGCCTTCTGGATGCTGGCATGCGAGTGGGAGCGTGCAAGTGCACACCCAATTTTTGGCACAGGAGCCCAAAAAGTTTAGCCACCACTGGTCTAGACCGTCACTTATCTGAAATAGTCTAGGTTCTCCTGCTTAAGAGGGCTGGACTAGAAGACCTCCAAGGTCCCTTCCAGCTCATTCATTCAATTCTAATATATTTTCTAAATAACTCCATAGGGATTTGTCTTTAATAATCATATATACATTATGCTGTTCGGGGGAAAAAAAGGATTAGGAATTACAGCTCGTCTTCAACTTACGATCACAATTGAACCCAACATTTCGATTGCTAAGCAAGACAGCTGTTAAGTGAGTTCTGCCCCATTTACAACTTTTCTTGCCACGGTTGTTAAATGAATCATTGCAGTTAATTAGTTAATAACACGGTTGTTAAATGAATCAGGCTTCCCCATTGACTCGGCTTGTCAGATGGTCACAAAAGGGGAATCCCATGACCCCTGGACACTGCAACCGTCATAAATATGAGTCGGTTGACAAGCCTCTGAATTTTGATCACAAGACCATGGGAAGGCTGCAATGGTCATAAGTGTGAAAAATGGCCATAAATTGCATTTTTTTTAGTGCCATTGTAACACTGAACCGTCACCAAATGAATGGCTTGTAAGCCAAGGATTACTTATATCTTATTAATAACTGCATATAGATTTCTCTTCAATGGTCATAAATAAAAGTACAATGTTAGAAAAAAGGACTAGGAAGTACTGAAAACCTGGACAGCAAACAGCACAATTCTAGATAAAACAATCAGATGATCAATGAACATAATTCTCCTCTTTTTATCAACATAAAAATTTTCAGATTCTGCCGTTTAGGTTGCATTTATTAATCCTAGCATGACACCACATATCTCTGAAATTTTTGAGCTTAAAATCGTGGGAGGGAAGTCTCATTCTTATACAGATGAACCTCACACAGGAGGGAATTTTTGCAATCTGATCCCAGCAGCATTTGTTCTCACACACACACACCAGCCTGAATTTATACACTACCCTAAGACATAGCGTAACTTGTCTGGCTTCAAGTTCAGTTTAATAAGTCATATCAACTCAATCTTTTTGTGCTTTGTAATCCAGGGGGTAACTCACTACGCGATTCTAGCCAAATGTTTCGGATGCAATTGACCATATTTAAAAGAAACTGCAGCTTAATACAATGTGTGAACTCAGCCACTGACGGAGCTCTGTAGGACTTATTCCAAAGTTTACATAGATAGGAAGACACACTTTGAAATGCAAAAATTCAAAGGAGACTGGTACTACCTTTTCGGGATGAGATTGAATTAAAAGCCACAAATTTTCATGCCCTTAACACATTCATCAAATTTAGCCAACATTTGCTAGTCTGAAAAGGTTTTCTTTCTTTCTTTCTTTCTTTCTTTCTTTCTTTCTTTCTTTCTTCTCTTTCTTTCTTTCTCTTTCTTTCTTTCTTTCTTTCTTTCTTTCTTTCTTTCTTTCTTTTCCTTCCTTCCTTTCCTTCCCTCCCTCCTTTCCTTCCTTCCTGTCTTCCTTTTTCTTTCTTTCTTTCCTTCTCTCTCTCCTTTGTTCTTTTTCCTTTGTTCTTTCTTTTCCTTCCTTCCTTCCTGCCCTTCTCCTTCTTTCTTTCTTTCTTTCTTTCTTTCTTTCTTTCTTTTTCTTTCTTTCTTTCTTTCTTTCTTTCTTTCTTTCTTTCTTTCTTTCTTTCTTTCTTTCATTTTCTTTCTTTCTTTCTTTCATTTTCTTTCTTTCCTTCTCTCTCCTTTGTTCTTTCTTTCTTTCCTTTGTTCTTTCTTTCCTTTGTTCTTTCTTTCCCTTCCTTCCTTGCTTGCTTCCCTTCTTCCTTCCTCCTTTCTTTCCTTTTTTCTTTCCTTTTCTTTCTCTCTTCCTTCTCTCCCTCCCTCCCTTTATTCCATTCATTCATTTATTAAACTGTATTTATTAAATTTCTATGCTGCTCACCTCACTTACAAGGCAATGAAGTCTTTCTGATTTTGGGCTATTGTACTGGCTGCAAACTAGCTTGAAAGTGTTTCATTTGTTTAATCGCAGAACACAGAAAATCCTCAATTTACAACCACTCATTTAGTGACCCTACAATGTTATCACAGCACATTAACAGCTGACTTATAAATGGTCTTCACACTTATGATGGTGGCAGGATCCCCAAGAGTGAGCTGATCAAAATTCAAGCGTTTGGTAACTGGCATGTGTTTACGAGATTTGCTGCATTCTGGGGTTGTGTGATTGTCATTATAACATTCCCAGGGCTGTTTCCGACAAGCAAAATCAATGGGGGAAGCTGGATCTGCATAACGACTGCATGATTCAATTTACAACCACAGCCGAGGACGGAAAAAAGGTCATAAAAATCAGATGAGACTCATTTAACAACTGACATGCTTAGCAACAAAAATTCTGCTCCCAGTTGTGATTGTAAGTTGAAGTCTAATGTTTCAGCAGCCTGATCTATGATCCTGCTTGAAAAAAAATCTTGTTACTTCCTTCCCACTGAGAGAAAAGAGAAAGCAGCCTTTGGAAAGAATTTGTTTGTCCCCCTTCCTCCGCATCTTTGTTTTTTTAAATTTTGGAATGAGTTGCACAAGACAACCAAATTGAAGAGATGCAAACATGCATTTTTTAAAAAAATAATAATAACTTGTCCCCTGAGACATCCGCATTAGGAAAGGGCTGAGATGGAAGCCGTCACTGGAACGAGCCCACAAGGCTGATTAACACAATCGTAACAGAATAACAGAGTTGGAAGGGACCTTGGAGGTCTTCTAGTCCAACCCCCTGCTCAGGCAGGAAACCCTAAGCCATTTCAGACAAATGGCTGTCCAATCTCTTCTTAAAAACCTCCTGTGATGGAGCACCCACGACTTCTGAAGGCAAGTCATTCCACGGTTTCGATTGTTCTAACTATCAGGAAATTTCTCCTTAGTTCTAGGTTGCTTCTCTCCTTGATTAGTTTCCACCCATTGCTTCTGGTCCAGCCTTCAGGAGCTTTGGAGAATAGCCTGTCTCCCTCTTCTTTGTAGCAACAGAAGAAGTCAAGAACTCTCTGTTGAACTGAGTTCATATGGCAGATACCAGCATGTCAGTTTGCAGCTGGGAACAGAAGGTGGGAGTTTCTTTTTCCAGGCCCTTGGCAGACCTTTTGCCTTCCCTCCCCCTGAACCAAATATCCAGCCTCACCCCTTTCTTTGAACAGCCCTAAGAATCTCACATCTTCCATATTAGCCCATGACTTTCCCGGAGTCTCAAGAAAAAAAAGGAAGAATTCCTCCTGCGCTACTTACCCCCAGCATCTGATGCAAATAGTAATACTGCGGTTCACGATAATACAGTCGGAAAGTTTTCCAAAACATTCCTACATTGAGACCCAGCCAGAGCAGCTGAAGGAGGAAAAAAAGGGAGCGGGGAGGAGAGAGAAAATCCAGAGTAATTAGAAACCACATGTTCAAAAAAGCAGAAACTTTCTCCATCGTGGACCATACACAAATGATCAAAGACTTCAGAACTGGGCAAAAGAGAAAATGTACCCAAAGATTTATAAAAAAACCCCTTTTTTTTAAAGGAGAGGGAATATGCACAGCCTTAACCAGTTGGCTTTGGTGCATTTCTGATGTTGCCTTAAATGCATGAAGGATTAACGAAGGATTTATGGATACGATTTTTAAATCCCACCTTTTATTATTTGTATGAATAATTCAAGGTGATGAACACATACCATACTCCTTTCTATTTTCTTCACAACGTCAACCCTGTGAGCTGGGTTGGGCTGAGAAAGAAGGAAAAGTTCAAAGTCACCCAGCTTTCATGCCTAAGTGGAACCTTAAGATCTTTGCAAAAGACTTTCTTCCCCCTATACCTAGTACAGAAAGTCCTCAACTTACAACAATTCACTAATTCACCATTCAAAGTTACAATGGCATTGAAAAAAGTGACTTGTGACTGTTTTCCACACTTATGACTGTAAGTTTGTCACTTGTATCCTTACGATCTATATTGATGTTTCCCAGTATGATTTGATTGCTTATTGTACCCTATGACTATCTTGACTCTTGAAGAATGTATCCTTTCTTTAATGTATACTGAGAGCATTTGCACCAAGACAAATTCCTTGTGTGTCCAATCACACTTGGCCAATAAAGTATTCTATTCTATTCTATTCTATTCTATTCTATTCTATTCTATTCTATTCTATTCTATTCTATTCTATTCTATTCCATTCCATTCCACTCCATTCCACTCCTCCATTCCATTCTCTATTCTATTCTATTCTATTCTATTCTATTCTATTCTATTCTATTCTATTCTATTCTATTCTACTCTACTCTACTCTACTCTACTCTACTCTACTCTACTCTATTCTATTCTATTCTATTCTATTCTGACCATTGCAGCATCCTCATGATCACGTGATCAAAACGGAAATGTTAATACCACTCTATAATGTCTTAGGAAGATCGCACTTAGAATACTGCATCCACTTTTGGTTGCAATGATATAAAAAAGATGTTGAGACTCTAGAAAGAGTGCGAAGAAGAGTAACAAAGATGATTAGGGGACTGGAGGCTGAAACATATAAAGAATGGTTGCTGGAATTGGGAATGTCTGGTTTAATGAAAAGAAGGACTAGGAGAGACATGATAGCAGTGTTCCAATATCTCAGGGGCTGCCACAAAGAAGAGGGAGTCAATCTATTCTCCAAAGCACCTGAGGGCAGGACAACAAGCAGGTGGAAACTAATCAAGGAGAAAAGCAACCTAGAACTCAGGAGTAATTTCCTGATTGAGCAATTAATACATGGAAAGACTTGCTTCCGGAAGTTGTGAATTCTCCAACACTGGAAGTTTTTAAGAAGAGACTGGACTTTCACTTCTCTGAAATGATATAGGGTTTCCTGCCTGAGCAGGGGGTTGGACTAGAAGACCTCCAAGGTCCCTTCCAATTCTGTTATTCTGTGGGGCCTTTTATGAACTCTGAGTTTACTAGCACTTTTCATGTTACCTAATTTGGACAATGAAACATCCCCAAAACAACCAAGCTCAGAGAGCAGAAGTTGCATCGTGATGCCACAATGAATATTCATTCATTCGAAACCTGTTCCCCCAGATGTGCACACTTCCATTGGCATCTGGTAATTGTCATTAATGGACCTCCCTATTGACTAGGTGCCATCCAGGTGTCATGTGAAAATAAACACCCCTCATGGTTTTCTAAACCTTCTGCTAGGTCTCCCAATTTGCGCCAACAGGAGAACAAGAGAAAAAAGATTAAACCTCCTTATCCCATATTGTGAAATTTGTGACAGAGACTGTTTACCCATCCACCCTTCTGACTTCATAATTAGTTGGCACAGAGCTGTATAAAGTTCCACCGCTATCTGACGAGTTCTCTGTTCGTCCACTTGTTTTGTTTAATTTATCGTTGGTAAATCTTTCTACCCGAAATGGTTTTAATTTGAAACCCTCTAACTCAAGCATTTGGTAATCTTAACTTAATTGCATCCATGCTCTGGAATTCTTCAAATAAAACAATGGAAATTTGGGGTATACGTTTTGTAAATAGACTGCCTGTTTTGTAGGGTAAATCATGACCTCTTCGGCCTTTTTTTTTTTAGTACGTTACAATCGGTTGGATTCCCAATATGCTAGATCATAAGTCAGAGTTTACAAACCACAATGTTTGGCTCAGAGTGCTAATCCAGACCACATTAAACCACCAGATGATTTTAAGATGAGGTAGGCATCGAGTTTAGGATTCCTTCTACCCCATTTTTTTTAAAAAAGTTCACTTCATACACCCCAAACATCTGCGGGGAATCCCAGGTTAGTCATGTCTGTTCGACAGCCTTTAGTCTGGACTGATGACATTATTTTCCAATATTTTAGGGAGAGGATTTTTTTCTGCACTTCCTAATGCCATACAAACAGAGTAACAGAGTTGGGAAGAGACCTCTGGGGTCATCTAGTCCAGCCCCCTACTGAAGCAGAACACGAAGAGTGTGCATTGCCAACTGAATTGTGCTCTTCCATTTCCTGAAGTTAATAATTGCACAAGAAAATATTATTTCCCTTTTTAAAGTAGTTTCTCTTCTCTCTTAATTAACCAGTGGAACAACTCGCCTTCAAAAGTTGTGGCTGCTCCATCACTGGAGGTTTTTAAGAAGAGACTGGACAGCCATTTGTCTAAAATGGCATAAGGTCTCCTTTTTGAGCAGGGGTTGGACTAGATGACCTCCAAGGTCCCTTCCAACTCTGTTATTCTGTATTCTCTCATGACCCATTCTTGGAGATTTCATCACCTCTTGCAAAAGCAAGCAAAGCAAACGAAATGAGAGGGGGAAATGAGGGGAAAATTCTCCACCTCTTCTCGTTGTATCTAATTCTCAAAGGCCTCTTGTTAATTAAATGAGCTTCTGGGTTCAAGAGGATAATTTCCTGTCTCTTTCTCTCTCAACATGTAGTTTAGATAATAAAACCCTCTGTATTTCTTAATAAATCTACTACTTTATGTCAAATATAAAAGAATGTTTGCCAGTACTGATAGAGAGTGGGCTAAGTCCATACTCTGCATTTGAGGTAGATATATTATGATTTTTTTTAAATAAATCCTGCCGCTATTTAATTTTTAAATGAAATCAGGGGTCCCCAAACGTGGCAACTTTAAGACTTGTGGACTTCAACTCCCTGGGAGTTGAAGTCCACAAGTCTTAAAGTTGCCACGTTTGGAGACCTCGTGTGTATGTGTGTGTGTGTGTGTGTGTGTGTATACACATACACACATATATAGATACACACACACACACATATATATATGCACACATATAAACATACACAATAGATATACAGTATATACATATACAGAGATTGAATTGATTTTAAAAATTACTTATTTTTTCATAAATTCATAATTACATATTATAATGTACATGATACATACTAATTTATATTGCAATAGTACAATTAAGACTTTTAAATAAGAAAATGAAAGCTCATACATGCTGATATAAAAGAGAAAAAGAAATTTAAAAAAAAAACAAAAATGCCAACAGTTGAAGAAAAACAGAAAGGAAAAAAAAAAAAACTATATGCAGTGGTTCCTGATATTCTCCACAGCAGTTCTAAGTATAAACCAGATTTTAACCTCTCTCTCAAGTCACATCATATTTCCCTCTTTTACCCCTATCTCCTCATCAAAGCCATAAATCAAAGGGTGTTTTTTAAAAGAAAAATTATATTAAAAATGGCTTCCTGTCACCGATAAATGTGGATGTCTTTTTTTCCCAGGCGAAGAAGACAATTACCCATTTCTGCAAAACCTGTCAACTTCACCAACCATTCCTACACAGTGATTAATGTCAAAACTTTCCCGCCTCTTTTCTACTGTGGCCTTTGAATCAATTCTCACAGCTTGCTCAACTAAGCTAGAAGGGAGTTGTGTCGCTTGTGGCTTGGAACGCTGGGAAGAAGACCAGCTGTTAGCTTAACACATCAGTAAATCAGGTTATCTGATTTAACCGTAATAGGGTTTTGGAGTGGGAGTCCTTTTCTTTCTTGGCTAAGCACACCATATTACAGCCACACCGCTGACTGTCAGACTAGCTTACCACAGAGAGTTGTTGGGCGGGTGTACTATGGAGAGACCCCTTGTAAGTTGCCCTGGGCTCTGGCAGGAAAAAGATATATCAATTTAGCAAATAAAGGAAGATGATGAGTTCATTTATTATTCCCTGCTACTCTGTGGTGGGATTCTGCCGGTGTAACAACTGGTTCAGTTGTCAACTCATAAAACATTCCTATGCCTGTTTTAGTAGTTGCCATTAAAAAAAAGGAGTGGGGGGGAGAGGAAGAAAATCTGGAAGAGCAGTTGAAAGCGAAAGTACATTCCAACTCTTATCTTTAAAAGATTGTAACTAAAATACCAGAGCTTTTGCCCCTCAAATATATTTATTTGGAGAATGTGAATAATGACACCCAGTCTGTGAATGTGCTCAATTGGAGAATCTGGTTGATGAGACACCCAGTGTTCTGACCTAACTGGGTTCTCAAAGAGCAAATACAGACAAAGGGAGCAGCCCCCACCTTTTAAGGTTTAATGATGAATTCTGTTCCTTTATAGATAAAAGGCTGCTTTCCACTAATTAGCTCCAACAAGAAAGAGCCTTGCTGGTCAATGCTGCCAAAAACCTAGAGATAAGAACTAATTTATAAGATTCTCCAAACACAAACTAAGATATCCACAAGTTGAGCTTCAGAGATTCTTTGCTGTCTGCAAAGAACGCTTTTCCAAACCTGGCTTTTATCCTCTTGCGGGAGGGGCCATTACCTTCAGCCTTACTCCCGAATTGCCTGTGCTGCTGTAATTGTTCTTTCCTCTGAGTAATCCTTGGCACAGGCTCCTCGGGAACCTTCTCAACACTGCTGCCAGCCCCCACAATCTCTGAAGGCAAGAGTCCATTCCCTGATGGTCCTGGCCCCTCATCAGAGTCCTCACTCTCTTCAGCCATCTGTACCTGCTGCCAGCTAACCACAACACCCGGGGGGGGGGAAGGAGGAAAATAGGGTCAGAGGACTGTAAATTATGTATGCCAGAGTTGGTTTCGTACAGGGCAGTACCAATACATCACCTCTAAGGAATCCTTTGAAGTTTTTTGAAGTTTGGCTCGAGAATCATGATTAGAGCGATTGCTGGAATCCTGACATGGGTAATCGCATGCGTGAACAGCTTTCTGATAAAACTTACCTGTAGGTCACTACTGGGGAGTAACTCAGCTGAGGGGTGGCAATCCGCTCTGCCACGTGAATCAGCTGACAGGATATAGGTAAGTACAGCACAGGTGTGGGTGGGCAGGCTCACATGATTGTTGGAGCGAACTAGTTCGCTGCCAGCTGATCATCAGGGCTAGGAGTTCGCCTGAACCAGTCCAAACCGGGAGAATCCAACCCCTGCTGCCACTCCTGAGTCAATGGTCACTGAAGCTATGAGTTCTAGTCTAGCCTTAGGCATTAAGTCAGCAGGGGTGGTGGTCTTGAGACAGTCACTCTCTCTCAGCTCTAGGAAAGAGGCAATGGCCGAGCACTTTGGAAAAATCTTGCCAATAAAATCTCAGGGACATAACTAGGAGTCAATACTGACTCAAACACAAGCCCCTCTGTCCAAAGATAGTGGGGTGGACAATGCACTATCACCTGCAGGTTTACGGCAGGAAACTGTCAAATGTGGAAATCAGAGGGGCCATTTAATAGGTTCTGACCAATTCTGGAGAACCGGTAGTGGAAATTTTGAGTAGTTCGGAGAACCAGCAAATCCCATCTCTGACTGGCCCCGCCCCTATCCATTTGCTGCCTCCCAAGTCCCAGCTGATTGGTTGGGTCTTCTTTTGTCGCCCTGCACAGGAGAACGGAGCTGGAAAGCAGGTTAGTGGGGTGGGGAGGGAATGGAGATTTTGCAGCAACCTTCCCCCAGGAGTGTGAAGGGAATGAGGACTTTGCAATATCCTTTCCCTGTCATGCCCACCAAGCCACGCCCACCAAGCCATACCCACAGAACCAGTAGTTTAAAAAAAAATTGAATTTTTAGACTAGTGGAAATATGTAGAGGGAAAGAAAGTTACACTCCTGGCTTAAGTCATGTTATTCTTTTACTTATCTGTGATTTTGCATTAACTCGCACTGAATCTATTGTCTCGGGATGACTAAATACAGGTAATCCTTAACTTACAACAATTCATTCAGTGACCATTCAAAGACCACGTGACCACGGACATGCTGCAACGGTGGTGTGAAAAAAGCAGTCATAAGTCTCTTTTTTTCCCAGTACTGTTGTAAACTTTGAATGGTCACTATACAAATGGTTGTAAGTCGAGGGACTGCCTGAATGTTCAATTCCTGGCCCCCCAAAAAACCCAAACAACCATTGTGCTTAATGACAGCGGCATTTGTTTAACAACTGCTTTGTTCACTTAACAACCGCCATAAAATTCTGATTGGTCAGGTGATGACTTGCTTAACAACAGCCACAACTCCCAATCAGAATTCTGGGTTCAGTTATGGCCTTAGGTTGAGGATTACCTCTTCTCTGATCCATGAAAAATATCAGGCTGGCCACTCTGACAGCCAAGCAAACCTCCCCGCTTTGACTTGGGGACTTGGGGTGCAGCGCACTCCAAATTCTTGTTGCTGCTAGCACCCTGCATCCAATACAAATTTTGATTCTTCCCCAAATTTAGCAGCTCAGCAGATCTGAGAGCAGAGATTATATAGTGTCGTCTAGGAAGGTCCAAAGACTGGGGAGGAAACTGTCAGGAGTCTGGAATCTTTGTAATTGCCAAGATATTTGTATTTTTCTCATTGATGTATTTATTGTTTGATGCTTAACCATAGCAACAGTTTCCTACTTGGAGGTGATGAAATTGTAGACCACAGATCAAAGGTTTACACTTCTTTGACTTGTCCAAGATCAATTGTTTAAATTAGTAAGGCATTCTGCACTGATGAATTAGAATAGAATTGAGTAGAGTAGGAACTGGGATAGGATAGGATAGGATAGGATAGGATAGGATAGGATAGGATATTATTGTCACTTTGAATATACACTAATCGGCATACATTAAAATGAAATTTCCTTGCATATGGCTCTCAAAGGGCCACTAACTCCAATATAAACTACATAAATATAACAAAATAAATACATAAATGCAGAATTATGCATATAACCCATATATAGTATATGACACAGAAAAACAACACAGTATAGTTCAGATGTATACCTCTGCATGGCGAGAATTCCCAGTGTTGTATATAGTGCAAATAATGCATAAGATTACTGTTACTAAATGCCCGAAATCTAACAGTCCAGCAGAAAAGGGATGATTTTTATTTCTTCATAGCCATTTAGGATTCATCCTGGTTTTTGCAGGCCAAATAGCCTGTGCCCACCATATATAGAACTAATACTGCTTAAATATTACTGCATGATGAACAAATTATTTTGCTGATCTATTATTTTAATTTGATGGTACATATGAACACCCTATCCTTCACTGGTTCAGCTCATGAATATTCAGTTTATATATAATTTTTATATTAGGGATATTAATATTAAGGAAAAAAGGAGTAAAAAGTGCAAGGAAAAAGGAAGGAAGGAGGAAGGAAGGAAGGTGAAAGGCAAAAGTGAGAGGGAGAAAGAGGAAGGAAGGAAAGAAGGGAATGAGATAAGGAAAGAAGGAGAAAGATGGAAGGAAGGTGAAAGGCAGAAATGAGGGTGGGGGAGAATGAAGGTGGAAGGAAAGAAGGAAATAAGATAAGGAAAGGAGAAAGTTGAAAGGAAGGAAAGAAGGGAGGTAGGAAAGAAAGAAGGAAGGAAAGAAGGGAGGGAGGAGGAAAGAAGGAAGGTGAAAGGCAGAAGTGAGGAAGATAGAGAACGAAGAAGGAAGGAAAGAAGATAAGGAAAGGAGAAGGGTGGAAGGAAAGAAAGAAGGAAGGGAGGGAGGGAAGGAGGAAAGAAGGAAGGAAGGAAGGAAGGAAGGAAGGAAGGAAGGAAGGAAGGAAGGAAGGAAGGAAGGAAAGAAGGAAGGAAGGAAGGAAGGAAGGTAAAGTCAGTTTTCACTTATGAAGGAAAACTAAAGAAGCTTCTTGGATGAGAAGTGAAAAGTTTTCAAATAAAAAAACCCAAAGAAAGTCCCATTTGTTTTTTGGGGAAAGCACCTTTGGGACAACCAAAACTTGGATGATTGAGGATCTCCATAGATACTGAGTACAGGCAATCCTCAATTTGCCACCATAATTGAGTCCCAAATTTTTGTTGCTAACTTGGGACATTTGTTAAGTGACTGCTGTCCTATTTTACGACTTTTCTTGCCACGGTTCTTAAGGGAATCATTGCACTTGTTCAGTTGGTAACACCGTCGTTAAGTGAATCTGGCTCCCCCATTGACTTTGCTTGTCTGAAGGCTGCAAAAGGGGATCCCGTGACCCCGGGACATTGCAACGGTCATAAATATGAGTCAGTTGCCAAGCCTCTGAATTCGAATCATGCGATGCTGCAACGGGTTGTAAGTATGAAAAATGGTCATAAGTCCCTTTGTTCATCTTTTGAAATGATGACACAGATAAACTTCCAAGTGCTTTAACGACCCTCTAAAAGAACGCAAATGACCAGCAGCCTGCATGGAGTATAAATGCTTCCATTCCCTACCATCCTGTCAGAGCTGAAGAAGCTTCTTGGATGAGAAGCGAAAGGTCTTCAAAGAAAAAACAAGAAAGTCCAGTTGTCTATGGAGATTCCCACTCATTCAGGTCATGGTTGTCTCAAAGGTCCTTTTTCAAAAGGTAACCAGACTCTCTTGTTTTTACTTTGAAGACATTTCGCTTCTCATCCAAGATGCTTCTTCAGCTCTGGCTGGATGGTGGGGAATGGAAGGATTTCTACTCCTTGGAGACAGCTGGTCATTTGCGTTCTTTTAGCAGGTCATTAAGGTCACCTGGAGGTCTCCAACCTTGGCAACTTTAAGATTTGTGGACTTCAACTCCCAGAATTCCTCAGACAGCTTTCCTGGCTAAGGAATTCTGGGAGTTGAAGTCCACAAGTCTTAAAGTTGCCAAGGTTTGGAGACCCCTGATCTGGAAGTTTATCTGTGTCATCAGGGGAAATCATTTCACCCTTTGAAATGATGACACAGATAAACCTCCAAGTGGCCTCAATGACTCTCTAAAAAGGATGCAAACGACCAGCTCTCTGCCAGGAGTATAAATCCATTTCTCACCATTCCATCCGAGCTGAAGAAGCTTCTTGGATGAGAAATGAAACCTCTTCAAAGAAAAACCAGAAAGTCCAGTTGAGTGGGAATCTCCATGGACAACTGGACTTTCTTGTTTTTTTTTTTCTTTGAAGATGTTTTGCTTCTCCTCCGAGAAGCTTCTTCAGCTCGGACTGGACTATGGGAAATTCCCAAGAATGTACTTCTTGGATGAGAAGCGAAACGTCTTCAAACAAACAAACAAAAAAACAAAAAACAGAAAGGCCAGTTGCCTCTTGAAAAAAAGCACCTTTGGGACAAGAAAGTCCAGTTGCCTACAGAAAAAGCACCTTAGAGACAACCATGACCCGGGATGACTGAGAATCTTTACAAACTTTTCTCCGGACTCCCGCGCGAGAAGAGCAGCCAAACGCTAAAAAAAAAGAAAAGTTTAAAAAAAAGTTGTCGACCTTCTGCGCCCGGGCCGTCCTGCGCGCTTGCAGACAAACAACACACACACACACACACACACACACACAAAACACACACTCCTATCACCCCTTGTTTAAGCCGCTCTGGGGGGAACGGCTGGCTCTTACCAGGAAGAGATGCTTGCTTCCCTCGTTGGCGAGCCAGCTCTTGCAAGACGGAGCCATGGTGCCCGCACCGGCTCCGCTTCGCGTTTAAAGGGCAGCCCCAGACCGGGTTCTTCCTTTTTCAGCCTCCCGGGGGCCGAGCCTCCCCCCCTCCCCACTTTCTCCCCTCCTTCCGGCCTTCCCCTCTCTCGCCTCTTCCCTCGCCCCCTTCCCTTCCCTGCCCCGCGATCACCTCCCACCCTTTTCCACCTTCGCTGCGCCTTGCAGACAACTTGCGGGGTGGCGCCCAGCGACTCCTTTGTCTGCGGCCGGGCGGGGAGAAAGCGGTTCGGTTCAGACCCCGGCGCCTGCCAGCCTCTTCTCTCTCGCTTCCCCCCTCTTCGTTTCCCCTTCCCCGGGCCGGCCCAAGGGGGTCCCCGCAACGAGGGGAGGCAAGGGGGAACCCCCTGGAAGCTTCGGAGTGGAGTTCCCTCTCCCCCTCCCCTTGGGCGTGCAAGCGCTGGCTCTTTTGTTTCTTGCACGCCCGCGTGTCCTCGGCGAATCCCAGCCGGGAGGGGTCAATCCGGACCCTCTTTGTTGGGTCCGAATGAAGTTCGTGTCCGGGGAGGGGATGAGCGTGGGTTCGGATGTGAATGGACGACCCCACGCGCATAGGCACACATAGGTCCGTTGAGGTGGGGGGGTATGCGCGTGTGAGATTCAACTTCAAAGGTCGTCCCCGTCGTACTTTTGACTTTACTATCTCGTTTTACCTGTATTACCTTAGATGACATCATCGCCAAAATATTTTAAGAGCTGCTCCACGGGTATCAAAGATCAAACCAGGTAACCGTATCGGCTGCTGAACATTTTTCTAGTCTTCCAACATTTAGAAATTAGGATAGGATAGGATAGGATAGGATAGGATAGGATAGGAATAGGATAGGGAATAGAATAGAATAGAATAGGGTAGGGTAGGGTAGGGTAGGGTAGGGTAGGATAGGATAGGATAGGATAGGATAGGGAATAGAATAGAATAGGGTAGGGTAGGGTAGGGTAGGGTAGGGAATAGGATAGGATAGGATAGGGAATAGAATAGAATAGAATAGAATAGAATAGAAAAGAATGGGATGGGATGGGATGGGATGGAATAGAATAGAATAGGAAATAGAATGGAATGGAATGGAATGAGATAGGATAGGATAAGCTAGGCTAGGCTAGGCTAGAATAGAATAGGATAGGGAATAGAATAGAATAGAATAGGGAATAGAATAGAATAGAATAGAATAGAATAGAATAGAATGGAATGGAATGGAATGGAGTGGAGTGGAGTGGAGTGGAGTGGAGTGGAGTGGGATGGGATGGGATGGGATGGGATGGGATGGGATAGAATAGGATAGGATAGGATAGGATAGGATAGGATAAGATAGGGAATAGAATAGGATAGAATAGGATGGGATAGAATAGAATAGGATAGGGAATAGAATAGAATGGAATGGGATAGGATAGGATAGGATAGGATAGGATAGGGAATAGAATAGAATAGAATAGAATAGAATAGAATAGAATAGAATAGAATAGAACAGAACAGAGCAGAGGGGAGGAGAACAGAATAGAATAGTTGGAAGGGACCTTGGAGGTCTTCTAGTCCAACCCCCTGCACAGGCAGGAACCCCTATACCATTTCAGACAAACAGTTAACCAATCTCATATTAGAAACTTCCACTGTTGGAGCATCCACAACTTCTGAGGCAAGTTGTTCCACTGGTGAATTGTTCTCACTATCTGGAAATATCTCCTTAGTTCCAGGTTTCTTCTCCTCTTGATTACTTTCTATCCTGCCCTCAGGTGCCTTCGAGAGTAGCTTGACTCCCTCTTCTTTGGGGCAGCCCCTGAGATATTGGGACACTGCTATCCTGTCTCCCCTAGTCCTTCTTTTCATCAAACTAGACATACTCAGTTCCTGCAACCCTTCTTTATATGTTTTAGCCTCCGGTGCCCTAATCATCCTGGCTGCTCTTCTCTGCACTTTTTCTAGAGTCTCATCATCGTGAGTGTCCAAAACTGGATGCAGATTCCAAGTGTTTTCTCACAGAGAAAAGGCAGTCAACCTATTTTCCAAAGCACCTGAGGGCAGAACAAGAAGTAATGGATGGAAACTTACGGAGGAGAGATTCAACTTCAAACTGATGAGAAATTTCCTGTGAGAACAATTAACCAGTGGAAGAGCTTCCTGAATCACTGGAGTTGGTAAGCTTAGTAACACCGTTGTTAAGTCAATCAGGCTTCCCCATTGTCGAAAGTTCACAGAAGGAGAACAGGTGACACTGCAACCGTCATAAATAGGAGTCAGTTGCCCAACACCTGAATTTTGATCACGTGACTATGGGGATGCTGCAATAGTCATAAGTGTGAAAAACAGTTATAAGCCTCTTTTTCAGTGCTCTTGTAACTTTGAGCAGTCACTAAATGAATGGTTGTAAGTTCAGGACTACCTGTATGCAGTACATTCTAGGAGACCTAAGACTATTTTGGGATGGAATGGGACAACTCGTTGCAGCCAACTCACCGTGGACAACTCACTAAGGCTAACTCGCCACAGGAAAACCTGCTGCAGGACAATTCAACAATTCAATTTAATTATTTGAAATAGTTAAACTTATTTTAATTTTTGTCATTCACATTTTATTTTCTTTCTCCTTTGGAATCCTTTCTTTAATGATTTTATTCCTCTCTTTCTTCGATATTAATGTAACTCTTATCCTGCAGCAAGTTGACCATGATGAGTTGGCTGTGGCGAGTTGGATATGGAGAGTTGGATATGGTGACTTGGATACGGTGAGTTAGCTATGGTGAATTGGACATGGTGAGTTGGCTGTGGTAAGTTGGCCATGGAGAGTTGGACATGGCAGTTGGTCATGAAGAATTGGACATGGCAGTTGGACATGGAGAGTTGGCCATGGCAATTGGACAAGGTGAGTTGGCTGTGGTGAGTTGGCTATGGTGAATTGGCTGTAGCAAGTTGGACATGAAGAGTTGGACATGGCAGTTGGTCATGGAGACTTAGACATGGCAGTTGGGCATGGCAAGCTGGCTGTGGCAAGTTGGCCATGGAGAGTTGGCCATGTCCTACACCACTTCTGACAGAGGGCAGTCCAGTCTCTTCTTGAAAGCCTCTAGTGATGAAGCTCCCACATCTGCAGAAGGCAACTTCTGTTCCATTGGTTGATTGTTCTCACTGTCAGAGAATTTCTCCTTATTTCTAAGTTGAATCTTTTTCCTTGTTCAGTTTTCATCCATTATTCCTTGTCTGGACTTCAGGTGCTTTGGAGAATAGCTTGACCCCCTCTTCTCTGTGGCAGCCCCTTAAATATTGGAAGACTGCTATCCTGTCTCCCCTGATCCTTCTCTTCCCGAGACTAGCCATGCCCAGTTCCTGCAACCATTCTTCATATGTTTTGGTCTCCAATCCCCTAATCAACCTGGTTGCTCTTCTCTGCAATTTTTCCAAAGTCTCAACATCTTTTTTCTTTTGTAATGTGGTGACCAAATCTAGATGCAGTATTCCAGATGTGATCTTTGAAGGAAAGCCCCCTGAGAATAAGTTCAGATCTGTTTCACGGGGCAATGAGACTGTAGAAAAAAATGCAAGGCAGACTTACGTTCTTTCTGAGTTGAATTAACCTCTGAGTTCTTGTGCTGCAAAACATCTCATGCCAATTCTGTAGGCTCTAAATTCAGGAACAGGAACAGATTCAAATGCAGCCCCCGGAATCTCTGTCTTGGGAGTTCATCTCTCTCCTGTTTAATAGCCCTTCTTCTCTGAAGCATGCAACCCCATTTCCTTCCTCTAAACTCCATTCAGAATATGTCTTCCCCCCCCCCCACACACACAAATCACGTCCCCATATAACCTCTCCCACACATCCCTCCTTGAAGTTGGAGTTGAGTGAGCCAGGAGCAGCCTGGCACAGCAGCACAAAGATGGAACTGCAAACACAAAGATGTGGAATGCGTGTTTGTGAGTGGGTGGCTGGATGGATGGATGGGTGATTAGCATTGGAGTATAAACACGTGCGCGCGTGCGCACACACACACACACACACACACACACCAAGCTGTAAGGAACAATGGAAAGGAAATCAATTGTCCAGCTATCTGATGACTAAGACAGAAATTCTTCTTGGCTTGGAATGAGGTCAGTGTGTACAATGGAAGGAGAATAATTAAAAGAGCAAGGAACTTGCAAAATGTTCTTTGCAGATGTCTGGTTTTTTTTTTTAGATTAGAATTCTTTGTTGGCCAAGTGCGATTGGACACACAAAGAATTTGTCTTTGGTGCATATGCTCTCAGTGTACATAAAAAGAAAAGATTACATTCGTCGAGAATCATAAGGTGCAACATTTAATGATAGCTATAAGGTACAAATAAGCCATCAAATCACAGTAGGAAACAATCAATATAGATCGTAAGGATACACACAAGGAAGTTACATTCATATAGTCACAAGTTGGGAGAAGATGGGTGTAGGAATGATGAGAAGATTAATAGTAATTGTAATGCAGACTTAGTAAATAGTTTGACAGTGTTGAAAGAATTATTTGTTTAGCAGAGTGATGACGTTCGGGAAAAAACTGTCCTTGTGTCTAGTTTTTCTGGTGTACAGTGCTCTATAGCCATTGTTTTGAGGGTAGGAGTTGAAACAATTTATGATCAGGATGTGAGGGGTCTGTAAATATTTTCACAGCCCTCTTTTTGACTCATGCGGTATACAGTCCTCGATTGAAGGCAGGTTAGTAGTAATTGTTTTTTCTGCAGTCCTAATTATCCTCTGGGGTCTGTGCCTGTCTTGTTGGATTGTAAAACCAAACCAGACAGTTATAGAGGTGCAGATGACAGACTCAATAATTTTGGCACATGTCTACCTCTAAAAGCTTCTGGTGACAATCTAGAAGATTTTGTTGAGATGCTAGAAAGAGTGCAGAGAAGAGCAACAAAGATGATTAAAGGGATGGAGAGTAAAATATATGAAGAACGGTTGCAAGAATTGGATATACAGTATATATAGTTTAATGAAAAGAAGGAATGGGATTAATATGATAGTAGACTTGCAATATCTAAGGGGCTGTCACCAAGAAGAAGGAATCAACCTATTCTTCAAAGCTCCTGAGGGCAGGACAAGAAGCAATGTTGATGGAAACTAATCAAGGACAGAACCAACCTAAAACTAAGGAGAAATTTCCTGACAGAACAATTAATCAGTGGAACAACTTGCCTTCAGAAGTTGTGGTTGCTCCAACACTGGAAGGTTTTTAAGAAGAAACTGGACAGTCATTTGTCTGAAATGGTATAGGATTTCCTGCCCGAGCAGGGGTAGGACTAGAAGCCCTCCAAGGCCGCTTTTAATTCTGTTATTTTGTTAAGATGGTCCCACACAGCTGTGGGATATTCCTGAGGCGGCAGCATGTTTGATGAGCCTGCAGGAATCGGTAGAGAAGGCAGCTTTGGGAAGAAGAGAGGAGAAAATGTGAAAATGTGAGGAGCTGTGCAGATCTTTTGAAGGGGCTCTGAGGTTTGATGGAGGTTTGATTGTAAGTTCTTTTTTGAAGCAACATCCTGATTGAAGTTGTGCTTTTATCTGAAGTGCTGGATGGGAACAGCTTTGTGTCTTCAGTCTGAATGCTAAAAGAGCCTTCTCTTCATGTTGAGAGTCTCTTTCTGCTCAAAAGAAGCAGCCAGACAAACATTGAAGGGCAAACACCACCATTTTCTGCGACAACGTAGCACCTTCAATTGGAGAAGGCCCATGGTCTAGATGAGGCTGTCCAACTTTACAACTTTAAGACTTGTGCACTTCAATTCCCAGAATTCCCCAGCTGTCAACTCATAAAACATTTCTATGCCTGTTTTATAGTTGCCAACAGAAAGTGGGTGGTGGTGGGGAGAAAAGGAGTTCAAAAGAGAAGTTTGGAATCGAAAGTGCATTCCATTCATAACTTGCGGAGATTGTAACTAGGCGACAGGAATTTCTGCCCCACAAATCTCTTAATTGGAGAACATGATTGATGACTCTTGGCTATGGACGTGTTTCGTTGGAGAATGTGAATTATGATGCACCCAAAAGAGTGGGGGGAAACCAGGATCAAGGGTGACAGTGAATTATGTGCCTCAGAATCGGTTTCAAACAGGTCCTGCCGGCATGTTCACTCCTAATAAATTCATTATAGGCTTTGAAGTTCAGCTCGAGGCTCATGATTTAATTAGGGCAACTGCCCGAATCCTGACACCAACCATCATGTCTGGCTGAGGAATTTGGGGAGTTGAAGTCCACAAATCTTTTCAAAATTGCCAATTTTGGACACCCCTGGTCTAGACTGAGGGAAATCCACACTGTCTTTCACAGACTAGACTGAGCCAGATTCACACCGCTTTGTGTACCTCTATAAAAATAACCCCTCCCTTCCTGTGATCCTATGATCCCTTAATTCGATCAACTTAATTAAATAAGGCAATAGGTGTAGTTGTTCCATAACGGCCTCTCTGGAGGGTAGGACTTAAAGTTTCAGACCATTTCTGGAGGTGTTAGATTGCCCCATTTTTTAAAAAAAACAAAAGATGTAAATTAAATCAATGCATCTAAGACTGCATGTTTCATTGTTGAAAGGAATTAACAATTTGTCGCAACTTTTGAAGGATACAACTCTGTAAATGTAGCTCTTGACTTATGACCACAATTGGGCCCAACATTTCCATTCTTAAGTGAGACATTACTTAACTGAGGTTTGCTCTATTTTATGACCTTTCTTGCCACAGTTGTTAAGTGAATCATTGCAGTTGATAAGTTAGTAGCACGGTTAGTAAATGAGTCTGGCTTCCCCATTGACTTTTCTTGTCAGAAGGTCACAAAAAGTGATCACATGACTCCAGAACACTGCACCTGTCATAAATGTGGTCAGTTGCAGGGACCATTTCTATGGAAAAAAGGTTTTTCCATGGGTCAGAGATAGCATGATTTTACCTGCTGCATGCATTCCATGGATGGGGCTTTGCTTGTTTGTGCAGCCCTATTGTTGGCATGCCGCAGCCCAGTTCCGGTCCTGCCCTAGAGTAGATTTGGAGCATTGGATCCATTCTCCAGAACTGCTGTTCTGTCTTCACTACACATTAGTCTGCCTGCAGCTCAATGTGCAGCTAAACCCACTTATCCTCCAATAAAACAGTGCGTGTAGATCTGGATGCTTTATTGAAAGAACAGGATATGGTGAAACTGGGGAAAATAGGGATACATACAATGAGAACCAAATACAAGATAGATAGTATTGAGTTACTGCTGAACATAACGATTAATAAATACAAGCAATTTAAATGTTCTGGGTGTGGGATGTGGGTTTATCCTTGGATGACCATGTGCCACAGATTAAGATGGCTTCTTCTTTGTGCTTCTGCCTTCTCCAAATGCTAAAGGAAATAGTGTCTGGCTCCCCAGTGTGCACTTGATTTGAGAGTGTGGGCTGATGGTTAAAAAGGTGGGGTCAGCTTCAAACAATATACTTGGTATTTGTCCCTCCAGCCACTAGATGGGGCTAAAGAGCAACAACAGTATATAGAAGTTATATGCTGGGGCATGACAACTGCTAACAATTCTGTCACTTGAAACACCATCATTCTTCAGGATAGAGGTAGATAACCTGGAGGCCTCCGGACTGCTCCCAACATTGCCCACATCAGCAGAATCTGCTAAGTGTGTAGGTCCAAGAAACCTGGAGAAAATCAAATTGCCTCCTTAAACTCTTGATGGCAAGGAGCATTTGTTGTGGACTGTCAGCCCCTGCCCCCTCCATGAGCTGAATCAGAGGTGAAGGAGGAGGCGTGGGAGTCAGGGTCATCATCAAGGCAACCTGAGAGCTCCAAGGGGGAAGAGGAAGTGGAGCTGTCAGAGAGAGATAGAGAGAGAAAGAGAAAGAGAGAGAGAGAGAAAGGCGGAGTCTGGGCCATCCATCAACCCTAAGATGGAGAGTCAATAGCCCCCAGGCCTGAGGTGGCTGCTGAGGAAGAGGAGAAACAGCTGGGTCCAGTGCCTGACATGCAGCTACGCAGAAGGCAGAGGAGAGGAGAGCAGTGGAAATCTGTGGGCCGATCCTTGGGCTGGAATTTCCACTGCTAGCAACACCCCACCATAGCTTTGGGGATAAAAGGCAGGGGACAGAGAAGAATAGATGTGACAGACAACTATTCATCTTCCAGATGGACAGACTTGTTAGCCGGCGTTGAAAGAGAAACATTTTGCCAGGGCTGCCAGCACTCCTAATTAAAGGCATCTTTTGAGTTCACTTCTGAGGGTTTGTCGTGTTTGGGGATCTGGGTCAGAACAGCATCCCTGCAAGCAAAATGTGTGTTTTAGGCTTGAGTTCCCCTGTAGTCGAAGCAAACTAAAAAAAAATAGGTTTGCAGGCCGTGGGTTGGTGACAGCATTGCAATGAGCCTTGCCAGGTGCAGTCAGTATTGTATGGCTGAGCTGTTTCCCATGGGGAAATTACAATGCTTGGTTAACCTTCTAAGCTGACATGTCCTTTTCCACATCGCATAAAAATATTTCCCCCCAAGAGCGGAACAAAGGGAAGATCCTTCAGCTGGGTCTCTCTCTTTGTCTATGTGCAGGTTTACACACAGTGAGAAACATATTAATTGTAGATAGCCAGAAGTAGATTTGTGCTGAATTTTGATTGATACACATTCCCCCCTTAAATATCATTTGTACTAAACTTGAGTAGATTTCAGAAGTCTAGGGAGGAAGAAAGACTTGAACCCATGACACTTTTATATGCAGGTGGTCCTCAACTTATGGCCATAATTGAGCCCAACTTTTCGGTTGTTAAATGAGACATTTGTTAAATCACTTAGCCAACTGTAATGTTCGGCTATAACTTAAGATCACAATGTGCCAAAAATGAACTTAAGCAGAGGCTTTGAAGAACAAAATCTAACTTTAATTGATCAACAAGGTTAGGGTAAGACCTATCCTCACATACACACAAGATAGATATGTGAAGAAGATTACAAAAGCATATAGAAAAGTAAAGCCTTCTTATACCTTTAAGATTCTTTAGAAGTAGAGTAACTGCATTGTAAAACACTATAACTTAGATTCACATCTTTCCTGCAAGAGACAAATGCCCTGGCATGGTTTATCTTTAATTATCCCTTCTCCTATTGTCCTGCAAATTGATCACAATTGACCATTTAAGAAGGCTATTAACAACATACTTCAAAAGGTGTGTATTCGTCCATATGTAGGGAGTTACTTCCCAGGGAAGCACGTTCCATTCCCAAGGGGGAATGCTAGGGTGAAACAGATCCATGAAAGAAAACAGATGGATTCCGGTTGATTTAGATGGGACAATCATGTATCTTCATAGGAGAGGGATGTAACTGATTGCAGGCATGTGTTATTACTTGTTTTACAACACGTGAAAGGTTAAAGAAATATTTTCTACAATAGCAAGATAAGAAATGCCTATAGACTGATAAATACTTCTACATATATCAGAAAACAACTCCCTAACATCAAGATAAGATATGCCTATAGAGTAACTCTCTACTGAATGCTATAATATATTTTACTACATATCTTTATTTATTATCCTTCAGAACGAAATGTTGGGCTCAGGTGCGATCATAAGTTGAGGACTACCTCTGTAGACTTTCCAGTTTGTAATAGTATTCAGAACCCCAACTTCTTCCTGGATTCCCCTGAAACTGAGGGCAACTTTTCTCCAACTGCATAAAGCTTAAATTGAATTTCAATCTTCATTTCATTGGAGGTAAAGGAACAGAATTTGAGAAAAGCTGGGAAGAGAGCATCGTCATTCCAAAATCTCTTTCCTATTCTGTTGTTCGTTTGCTTGTTTGGCAAAAGTTATTGTGATGTAATCCAGCATGGCCAAAAATGACATTCCCTTCTCCATTACCTTGGCCTCTTGGTATGACTGTTTTTCTCTTCATAATCTGTTGTTGATTAAGGTTGTTTCATCATTCAGTAATCCCAAACTTGAGTTTTAGCCAGAGCTCAGTCCTGGAAGAATAATTTCTGTTGCCAACATGTAATTCTGGAATAAATCGAAGCAGCATTGAGAAAGGAAAAATGACATTGAGCGTGCTCTAAAACAGAAGCCCAGATGTGTGTGTGTGTGAGAGAGAGATGGTTTGTGTACAGAGACTGCAACAGTAATTTTTATCTAAAAAGGCCGATATATTCTAGCGTAGTGTTTCTTCACCTTGGCAACTTGTAAAAGGTGTAGACTTCAGCTCCCAGAATTCCCAGTAGGCTGGCTGGAGGAATTCTAGGAGTTGAAGTCCACATAGTTTAAAGTTGCCAAGGCTGAGGTACACCTATCTAGCCCCTTTTTGGGTGTATAGGAGGGTTGGGGTAAGATTGCAAAGTCTAACGACTAAAGACTCCGTGCACATCCTCCATGCCACAAGTGTATGCAAGGACCCCTTTCTTGTGTTAATGATCATGGATGGATGATCTTTTGTTTTTATTTTATTTTATTTCAATTTTGCTCCCCCCACGCCCGAGGCATTGATTGAGATGGGCAGCTCTACAAATAGAATGAATGAATGAACGAGCAAAACCTACCAGAGACTTAAATGCTCTTTTATTCAATTTTATTTCCTTTCTACTTCATAATGCCACTGAAAATCAACAATTTACAGCCAATTTTCAGTTGCAAAATGCCACCAAGTATCTAAGAAAAGGAAATGGGATTAGGTCTGCCTGTCCCCCAATTCAGAGGTGGTATTCAGCAGGTTCTGACCAGTTCTGGAGAGCCAGTAGCGGAAATTTTAAGTAGTTCAGAGAACCGGCAAATCCCACCTCTGACTGGAGGTTTTACAGTATCCTTCCCCTGCCACGCCCACCAAGCCACACCCACAGAACTGGTAGTAAAAAAATTTTAATCCCATAACTGCCACAGATATTATTTGGCTTTTATGAGCCATGGTGGCGCAGTGGTTAGAATGCAGTATTGCAGGCTAATTCTGCCGGCTGCCAGGAGTTCAATTCTGATCAGCTCAAGGTTTACTCAGCCTTCCATCTTTCTGAGGTCAGTAAAATGAGAACTTAGATCATTGGGGGCAATAGGTTGAATCTGTAAACTGCTTAGAAAGGGGTATAAATCACTTTGAAGCGGTATATAAGTCTAAGTGCTATTGCTATTCTTCATCCTGAAAGAATCACAGGGAAGGGGAAAAAGTAAAAAAGGTGACATTCTTGGGGATGATGATGCTTTGTGTTTTGGGATAGTGCAGTGGCCTAGAGGTGGAGCTCTCACCTCACAATCAGGAGGCTGTGAGTTCAATCCTAGGTAAAGACAGGTGTTTCTCTCTCTCTGGGCACAGAGAATATATCTGGTAAACAAATTGGTGTCAGGAAGGTCATCCGGCCATTAAACACTGTTTTTTTCTATGCTCTAAAAGCACTAGCACATTATATTTGTAAAAAAAATTACAGCTCATTCCAAAAGCAGTATTTTCCATGCGTCCCTGTCCTTTCTATAAGCCAACAATGCAGTGAGTAGCGAAAACGTCTAATAGAATGTCTAATTCTACAAAATTATAGAGACTACAAGAAATGTTTGTATGGAATATCTTATGAAACATAAAACACCAGTAAAGTTTGATATTGTATTTATTTATTCTCAATCTGTAAACCAAAATGTACTCAAAAGGTAAACTTGCAGAGTTTGGGGTGCAGAAGTGGGTAGAAAGTGATGAAGATTTTGTTTCTTTGAAAGCCAAGTTGTCTACAATCACAAATCTGTCTTTGGATTTGGGATGCTTTGGGGATTCTAATTTTTCAAGGATGCTAATCATCAAAGGCAGGTTGAAAAAACAATCATTTAGAAATGGCTTTAGATAATGCTAGAAAAACTGTCCATCACATTCCTCATAAGTACATTCCATTCTCTCCAAATTCTCCTTATTCAAACAAGCTTACATTCTTGGGCTGCTAAAAGATGAGAGCAAAATGAGGTTGTATCCGCATGATTTATTCAAAAAGATCATCCCTTCATTTCTGCTTAGCCCATCACAGCTAAGTTTCTGCTATCCTTATTTGTCAACTAGATGATTGACTGGTAAACATACCAACCCATGGTAGAATATAGGATCTGAAGGCCTCCTCCTCCTCCTCTTCTTCTTCCTCTTCCTCCTCCTCGTCCTCCTCCTCGTCCTCCTCCTCCTCCTCCTCCTCCTCCTCCTCCTCCTCCTCCTCCTCCTTTTACTTCTTCTATTTCCCCTTTCTCCTTCCCCTTCTTCTGTCTCCTCTTCTTCCTCTTGTGCATCCTCTTCTAGGGCAATTTTGCCTTGACCATTAGTTGATCACAGTCTTCTATACAGGTAGAATGCAATAAACTTGAAGTGCTTTGAACTACACTCCTGTTCCTGGTTACGTGCATCTGATAATTGTTAACAATTTGCCGTTTCCAACATCTTGCAAGTCGGAGAGTATGTCTCCCGTCCCTTGCCTTTACTTTCCAGGCAATTGGTGAGGGTCCCTTCTGAGATGCTTCCTCCACCTTTATTTCTTCTGTGGGGTGAGACCTCTCTTCTCAACCCATTCCCTGGCTGTAGTCCTTCCTCCTGTTTCCAAAGGGTTATCCTCAGAGTTGATTACAATGTCTCGCCAAAGTCTTCCTTTGATAGAAAGGAGCCGATTACTGGAAAGTGATTGTGCTGTGAAAGACAAGATATGGACCCTCTTGGAATTAAATAATGACGAAAGCATCATACTTCACTCCTAGGAAGGTCACAGAATTGCACCTCGTTTTGGAAAGAAGCTTGAAAGCAAATGCACAAGTTTCAGGGGTGGGCTTCAAAAATTTTACAGTGGGTTCTTTGCCCGGTTGCTGGGTGGGTGGGGCCATGGTGGGCATGGCCTAGTCAGCCTCCTGTACCATGGACAGGGCTTTTGCCCTCCCCGGGCTCCGGAGGCTTTCCTCGAGCCTCCAGGAGGGCGAAAACAGCCTCCCTGGGCCCTGGAGGCTCTCTGGAAGCTGGAAACAGGCCTGTTTCTGGCCTTCCTAAACTTCCAATAGGCCCGTTTTTTGCTGTCTCTGAGCATTCGCACATGCCCTGCACTTATCTGCATCCAAAATGGGCCACGTGGGGACTCCTGGGAGGGGAGGGGCAGGGTGAGCGGGGCCAGCCAGGAGTGGGATTTGGGGGTTCTCCGAACTGCACAGAGTCTTAGCTGGGGGCTCTCCTGAACCCCCGCGAACCCCACAGGAGCCTATCCCTGATCAGTTTGAAGGAGAGTTGGTACAAAAACGTGGGTAAATATCTCTTACTGGCATTACTTTTATTAAATGCCAAAAGAAGATATGAAGTCCTTCCTTTTTATATTAATTTTTAACCGTTATCATTATTATCTTGCTTTTTGTCACTTGTAGAAAACTTCAGTATTATCTGCTTGAAGATTTCCCAGGAGTCTGAGGTCATTCAAGTTTTTACTCTCAAGGTTTTTTTTCCCATCACTTCTGGGAACAGCCTTCTAAGCCTTGTTAATGTCATCAGTGCCTTACAGGGGGTTATCATAATAAACAGAGCTATTCTTTGCTAAACAATAGGTAGGAGTGTAAAAAAGAACAGCAGAAGAGCAGATATCTAGGAATGTCCTTAGATAATACTGTCAAATCTTTCATTTAAAGACTTTTAACTCTGCAAACTTGAAGTTAAGTTCTTCAAACGGCATCATTTTGAACCAAGAAAGTCTTGGAGTGAACTTTTCACTAAGCCAACATCTTTGAGAAATGCTTATGCTGATCTAGGGCGATGATAAAAGATTTGACTTGAACTGTTTGACATTAAATATTATCTTCCATATATAAACACTAAGATGAATCTCATTGAGTGGTGCGGCATCTTAACTTGAATAAAAATAGCAACAAAAAGGCCCTGCATTTTACAGACCAAAGTTAAAGTCTTTCATCTAAAGATGCATTTCAAACATTCTTTGATTGTTTTTATTGCAAAATGGACTGCCTCAGGATACTTTTATTCATTTTCAAATTTAAATACCTATTTAGGCAATTTATGGAGAGATGCTGTATCCAGGGTTGATCATGGATGGGTCAACTGAACACCACTTTATAACGCCTTGGTAAGGCCACACTTGGAATACTGCATCCAGTTTTAGTTGCCACAGTATAAAAAAGTTGTTGAGACTGGAGAAAGAGTGCAGAGAAGAGCAACAAATATGATTAGGGGGCTGCAAGCTAAAACTTATAAAGAACAATTGCTGGAATTGGGTATGATTAATTCAATGAAAAGAAGGACTAGGGCTGACATGATAGCAGTCTTCCAATATCTAAGGGGATGCCACAAAGAAGAGGGAGTCAACCTATTTTCCAAAGCACCAGAAGACAAGACAAAAAGCAATGGATGAAAACTAATGAAGGAGGTAAGCAACCAAAACTAAAGAGATCCAGAAAGGTAAGGGCTAGTGAAATTGACCTCAGCATAATTTTGTAGTTCGAAATATGCCCACATGTTTAACATAACAAGATAAGGAGAAAATCAAACACAATTTGTCTTTAATGAGCTTTGCTTCCAAGGGCTGAAGTATCTACAGGCCAGAAGTATCTATAGGCCATATTTACATTCTTACTTAAAAAGCAAAATGAAGAATTTTCATTTTGAGGATCAGGAGGAAGGTCATACGTTCAATTAAAAGAGTTTCCATAAAATAGAAATTATACAACTGACTGAGAGTTTCTTTGCTCTGCTGCAAGGAATGTACCTCATTTGAGCTTTCAGTAATTTACCAGACTTACGAGGGCTTTGGAAATGCCTGTGGGGAAAACTCATTTATCTTACACTTCTGCCTCAGATAGAATGATCATAAAGTTGGACGCACACTTTGTTGATAAATTGTATGAACAAACATTGATTCTTTATTGCTTTGAGTATTTCAGCAAAAGACAATAAATAAATAAATGAATAAATAAATTGGATGACTGGGAATATCCACAGACATTTAGTCCCGATAAAAAGCAAACCCAGATTATCCCAGAAGTACTAGCTCTTAAGTGGATACATTGACAGAATCTTGCAGTATTAGCATGCATGACTTTGATTTTCTAATCTCCCTTGAAGGGCTGGCACTTATTCGTCATTCAACCAAACAACCACAACTGAAAACCACAAGAAATAATAAAAATATGCCTTGTGCGCATTCCATTTTGATAGGCTTAATGTACCTTTCATGCATGTTCCGCAAAGTCCTCTCTTTATGTTCTGTTCTGTCCTAGTGCATTCTTCTCCACCCCCAAGGTTAAGATCTATAGCTTTCTTACATTCTTTTGATGGCACTTTCTCCTCTTTGTCTTTCCAACTAGAGTTAGTCATCAGCTTGCTTATTGGAAAACTAAGGGCACACTATTTCCTGAGCGGGCACAAGACTAACATATGTAGTTGAATTAAATGTTCTGTTTTCTTCTGAAACTTTTCTTTTCTTGGATTTACCCATGGTTGGCCTACTGGAGGTTGAAAAGCTCAGTAAATTGCATGCCGGTGAGTTTCATGCATTGACAGTTGTGACATATTTTGAGTAACAGGGAGCCACAGCAGAGGGATGAAAGAGCCGCATGCAGCTCCAGAGCCATGGGTTGCTGATTCCTGCCTTATACCTTTGAACGGTCAGTAAGCAAATGATTGTAAGAACTACCTGTATAGGCTGTTTAAATATAGGCAGCATCCCAGGAGCTGAAAAAGAGGTTGTGATATTACACATGGCATGATGTCACTGAACAAATGACATGAACTATCTATTGTCTACCACTGACATCCTGAGATAATAACAGGATTGATGCAAATTTATGTGGTCATTGAAGGGTTTTTCTGTCCTCCCCGGTTGAACTGAACATTAATGCATGACCTGAAATTTTAAACCAGGGTTAAAATGGGTTAATTTGGGCAGAAAATCAAGCTTCACACTATTTTCTATAAACTGTTTTATTTGGTCATTTAATCATACCATTTCCTGACAATGCTTTTAAAATAATGAATTGGGTTCCAGGGGACACACTTTCAAAAGGAAAGAAGCGTTAGGAGAAAAGAAAACATTTTTAATCAATTGAAACATTAATACCAGCATATTTGCAGGATGTGGTCAATTGGCTCAGCTATCTCACTGTACCAAAGGTTGCTTAATCATAATTTATAGACTAAATACCACTTGGTTGGTCTTACATAAGATACTAAGCCCTAAACTACATTCTCCCAGTGTCTGCTGAGTTCACATATTGTCCTAAGCCATTAGCAACAAAAATGATCAGGGGACTGTAGGCTAAAACTTATGAAGAATGGTTGAAGGCATGGCTAGTCTGGTGAAAAGAAGGGGAGACATGACAGCAGTCTTCCAATATCTCAGGGGCTGCCGGAAAGAAGAGGGAGTCAAGCTATTCTCCAAAGCACCTGAGGGCAGGACAAGAAGCAATAGGGTAGAATAATACTTTATTTGGCCAAGTGTGCTTAGACACACAACAAATGTGTCTCCAGTACAAAAGCACTCGGTATACTTGCAAAATAACAGATAAATTAATTTTATTAATACTAAAAGTGTGCAACCAGTAGAATGGGTACAGAAGAGGAAGGAGGAGGAAGGGGAGAGGGAGAAGGAGAAGAAGAGCCAGGTCCAAAGCACTTACTTATTTTGAATTGTAAAGGATACTATAAATTGTGATATTCTGGAGGAGGAGGAAGTGGGAGGAGAGGAGGAGAAGGAGGAGGAGGAGATTATGAAAGGGTGTTTTTTTGCCACTCCAATCATTTGGACTCTAACTGGCTCACAAATAGCAACATAAATACATTACAATACAATAATAAGCAAAATAAGGAAATATGTCAAATGGTAAAAATACCATCAATAGTCCTAATATTATTATTACCAAGGATATCCATTGAGAAGGAGAATGGAGGAAAAAGTCTGCAAGATGACAGGCATGGGGTCATGATTAAAGAATGGGACTTAGGTCATGACAGACTCCCTGTGGACACTCCTGATTATGATATCAGATTATAGAGAGGAAGAGGAGGAAGAAAACCGGAAGCAGGACCCCTTCCAGCCCTATGCTTTTCTGATTCTCTATGATTCTTCCCTCCCAGCCCAGCGTTCTTCTAAGCTCAAGAGCACTCTGCAAGAATGCTGTTTCACTCAAGGCTGGGAAAAGGGCAGGATTAGAATAGAATAACAGAGTTGGAAGGGACCTTGGAGGTCTTCTAGTCCAACCCCCTGCTTAGGCAGGAAACCCTACACCACCTGAGACAAATGGTTATCCAATATCTTTTTAAAAACTTCCAGTGTTGGAGCATTTACAACTTCTGGAGATAAGTTGTTCCACTGATTAATTGTTCTAACTGTCAGGAATGTCCACCTTAATTCCAGATTGCTCCTCTCCTTGATTAGTTTCCACCCATTGCGTCTTGTCCTGCCCTCAGGTGCTTTGGAGAATAGCTTGACTCCCTCTTCTTTGTGGCTGTCCCTTTGATATTGGAATGCCGCTATCATGTCACACCGAAGGAGCTTTTGGAGATCAAATATAAGCCACCCCAGGGTGACTGGTTTTCCGATGAAGGAAACCAAGTAGTTACCCTTATTTGTCCATTTATTTCCAGCAACACGAGCAGCGATGTGAGATGTTTCAGAATTAAACATCAAAAAGCAAGCACAGGGCAGCTCTGTCTCTCCACCACCTAGCTTATGTATTCAGATTGACTCTCCTAAGGCCACCGGCTCTCGGCGGGAAAAATATGAAGCTATCAGTAAAAAAAGAGATGGACGTTTGATTGAAAATCCATGGCTCGATCTTACATTGTTTTGACCCAACCCCCTCCCCAGCAGATACTGTGGGAAGGAAAATCCATCTGGTTCAGTTCCAAGCCGGGAGAAAGGTGCTGGAAACAAAATGGAGGCTGTTTGGAAAGAAAGTTTATTGATGAACAGAACCACAGTGTGCAGTTCTGGAACAGCTGACAAAATGGAGTTGAGAGTAGGTTAGGTTTTAATACCTTTCGTATTCCGATGGGGTCATGTAAGGGTCATGGCTGGCTCTATAGGCAAAAGGAGAAATGCAAATCCTAGGAGCTTGTCTGAGCTAATCTTGTCTTGCCTAACTGCTTATCTGGAGTTTCTGTCTAACCCAGTCTTTCTCAATGGATTACCAAATCTGCATTTCTAAAAGCTGGCCTCATTAGTTTCTGTTTGGGGGCAGGGAGACTGGGGCTGTTTTCTACCTCTCTTAAGATTTTTCTGCCATTTCTCCTTTAGGGGAAATATTCTATCCTGCCTTTTTAATATTCCCCTAAACATTTCATTCTCTAGGAGGGAGGGTGGCTGCTGACTTTCTACAATACCCAGGATACCCATATCCCTCCTCCAAAAGGTCAATTAACATTTTGTAACTCCAAAACACCTTTATCCTTGAGAAAGTTGGAGAGAGAAAGTATCTCTCACTTGCCTGCAGTTCTGATTCAGGATCTAGAAGGTAAACTTACCTTTCAAATATAAGAGAATGGCAGAGACTCTGAGCATGAAACAGACATGAAAGTTAAACTTGCTGCAGTTGTATTTCTGTGAAATTGCAAAGAAACAAAAGATTCCTTTCCTTTTATTTAGATGAGAAGAGCTCTTTTCATTTGCGTTTCATTAAAGATTATAATTACAAGGGTAAAAAAAAGAAACAATGCAAATTGAAAAAAGAAGCACAAAAAGAAAGGTACAGAAAAGAAAGAAAAAAAGTAAGTAGAAAGATAAATGGATCAACAATTTTTTTGAAGTGGCTCACTTGATTATATAACGACATTGTGTACGATAGGTAGCACGTATCTTGTACTTACCAGAAAGAAAAGACTATGTTTTTTCCCTTAAAGAATTTATCTTTAAGATAGAAAGATTGTTTCAGATTTGTATAGAAGGCAGATCTTCCTACTTTTTATTCTGGCATTATCATCTTGCATTCAGGGTCATCTTCCTTTATAATATAGCTTTTTAATATATTCCTTTTTTAACATAACATTTTATAATATAACTATAATCTAGCTTTGAGTGTAAGCAAGGAGCATAACTTTGGGATACATATGTAGGTAGGATATTGGGACTCATGCTACTGCAGTGCACGTACCTGGGCCAAATAGCTTCTGATTGAAGTTATGGGATGATCTTCTGCAGATCAAGGGTTATGATATGGTCATCTTATAGAACTGCCCCTTCTTTGCTCACTGTAGTACAATTATAATGATGGAAGCCTTCAAGCTGAGTGGGAATCTTCTTTAGTCACACAAAATATCAACACGCTCCCTTTAATTAAGGGGAAATTTCCTGTCAGTGAGAACAATTAACCAGTGGAACGTCTTGCCTCAGAAGTTGTAGGTGCTCCATCACTGAAAGTTTTTGAGAAGAGACTGGACAACCATTTGCCTGGAATGGTGTAGGGCAGGGGTCCTTGACAGCTTTAAGACCTGTGGACTTCAACTCCTAGAATTCCTCTTCCAGTCGTGTTAGCTCAGGAATTCTGGAAATTGAAGTCCACAAGTCTTAAACTTGCCAAGCTTGAAGACCTTTGGTGTAGGGTTGACTGCTTGAGAAGTGGGTCAGACTAGAAGACCTTCCCTCCTCTCCTCTCCTCTCCCCAATCTGAAATATGGAGGAATTAAAAACTGGCATTAAGCATCAAGATATATTTGTGCCTAACAATAGTAGTATTTAGCAACACAGAGGGGAAAAAATGAATTCAGTTTCTAGCTGGGCACACTGAACACATAAAACAGCCCTTACTTCTTCCTTTATATTTTAAATGAAAATTTTTCCTTGCTTGAAAGTCTACTTCAATCAGAGCATGGAGAAAATCACTCTTAGCTAATCCCTGTGGCAATACACACCTTCTCCTCCAGAGGGGGCATTCAGCAGGTTCTAACCAGTTCTGGAGAACTGATAGCGGAAATTTGAATGGTTCGGAGAACCGGCAAATACTACCTTTGACTGGAGATTTTACAGTATCCTCCCCCTGCCACACCCACCATGTCTTACAGGACAAAAAAGGACACCTTTCTCTATTGGGAATCTTGATTCTAACTCAGACACAAGCAGGCAGGCTGGCTGTGTTATGGATGGGTTGCAACCTACACGTTCACTAGGCTGAAGGTTTTAACAGTTTCTGCTGCAGTCTTATTTTCACCTACTTGAAAATCACTCGCCTAAAAGATGCTCTGTTAAAATATTTTCCTGCTCTTGAAAGTTCTTTCTCCTCTTCACGCCTGAGATATAATTTAGAAACAAGCTCAAGACAAAGCTAAGGATTTCCTTGTTGCTTCAAGGCAGAGTTATTTCACGCATAGGCATCTTGGTTAAACAAACAAAACAAAACAGGGTTTAATGATAGTTTTCAAAGATAGTAACTAGGTGACTGAAGTTTCTGCCGCACAAAATTCTAACTGGAAATTCTAATGATGACTCTTGGATATGGATGTGTCCCATTGGAGAATGTGAATTATGATACACCCGGGGGGTGGGGGAAAAACCAGGGTCAAGGGTGACAGTGAAAGATGTGTCTCAGAGTCAGCTACACCCAGGCAGTGCCAGATATGTTAACTCCAATAAATCCTTTTGAAGTTTTGGAAGTTTGGCTCGAGACTCATGATTTAATTGGGGTAACTGCTGGAATCCTGACCCTAGGAGTACTTCCCTCAAACGATCTAAGCCTCAGAGCTCACTGTAACAGCATTGCCAAAAAGGCTTTAAAAGTTGTTAACCTTATTTTGTGAAGCTTCTTCTCCGGCAACATTGAATTGTTAACTAGGACATACAAAACCTTTGCCAGATCAATTCTCGAATACAGCTCTTCCACCTGGAACCCGCACTGTATATCAGACATTAACACAATTGAGCGGGTTCAGAGGTATTTCTTGAGAAAAGTACTCCATTCCTCTACTCATAATAGAATTCCCTAGGCCTCCAGTCTTGAAATTTTGGGGCTGGACAATCTGGAACTGCGCTGCTTGCGGTCCAATCTAAGCATAGTACACAAAATTGTCTGCTATAACATCCTGCCAGTCAACGACTACTTCAGCTTCAACGAAAATAATACATGGGCAAACAACTGATACAAATTCAAGGTAAACTGCTCCAAACTCGATTGCAGAAAATACGACTTCAGCAACAGAGTGGTCAATGCCTGGAACACCCTACCTGACTCCGTTGTTACAGCCTCAACCCCTCTCAGCTTCAACCTCAAACTGTCCACCGTGGACCTCACCCCATTCCTAAGAGGTTCCTTAAAGGGACCGTGCATAAGCGCACCAGCGTGCCTAACATCCCTGTCTTACTGTCCCCATTTATCTGTATTTACTCCCTTGTTTATGTTCATACTTATACTTGTTATCTTGTACATGTTTGGCAAACAAATAAACAAATGAACAAACAAATAAATAAATAAAAGTTAGGAATGGGTGCTTTGAAACCAAAAGTGAGTAGAATTAAAATATTATGTTATAACTATCACCCGGGCTACTAATATTTAAAGACATTTCAGAATTAAAATGTATTTCAGAGACTCATGAAATGCTGGCAAACGGAATTTCTTCCATGTTCAATAAGAACAAAATACTCTCACTAGAATGGCAATAATTCAGCTGAACTTTAGAACAGCGAAAGACAGGGATAATTTTCCAGGGCATGGTAATTGTCTGAGTAGAACTGTTTAAATGTATAGGCACAAGGAAATAACAAATTAGTATTCAAAAGCCATCCATTCCAAAACAAACCTTTTTTTTTAGAAGTACAGATGGTTCAAGTAAAAATGCAAAAACTCATTATGATACAAAGGCTGTGTCTTGAAATCATTGATTTTGTGGCATTCTGAAAAGGAAAGATGAAATACCAGGCCCAGAAAAATACCAAAGAGAAAAAATATGAAATAAGTATGAAATCAAACAAAGAAGACCCGGATTTCGGTAAATGGTGTAAGTTTCAGACAATATATTATTCAAAATTAATTGTGTTAAGTGATAGCTCAGCTCTATGTTATGTTTCCTGGTCAATCCATCCTTTTCCGTTTCTTTGCTTTTTATTTAAAAGACAGTTTATGGAGGGTTTACATTTCTTCCTTCCTTCCTTCCATCCTTCTGAGGTCAGTAAAATGAGGACCCAGATTGTTGGGAGCAATATGCTAACTCTGTAAACTGCTTAGAGAGGGCTGTAAAGCACTGTGAAGCAGTATATAAGTCTAAGTGCTCGTGCTATTTCAGCTCTGAAAAAAAAGAATCATAAAGAAATATCCAGTCTTACAGTATATTTATCTACTTGTATTTGCAAGCTAGGTTGGCAGGAGCTGAGGCAAGAACAGGAGTTCAACCTACCATGTGGTGTTTGGATCTCAAACCCAGGCTATCAGCTTTCCAGCATCTTAACCACTAGAGCATTGCGCTACCCTTTGTATATATTGATTAATCATTACATTAATTAAATACCCAGTTTGATATTTGTTGGATGAATAGATGATGATATAATCAAGTCTTTATAACTACCCATTTTAACCTAGCGTTAACGGTGTAAAGATTCCTGCCTTGGAGAGGAAGTGTCGAGCTCCATATTCAACTACGCCCACCAGTAATGCAAGAATAAATAGATGTTAATCGGGGATCCCTCCCACCAGCGACGAAGTGGATGTGGAACAGAGATTCCCTATGATGCTGCTTCCCACTGCTACCTGGGAGTGGGAGGCTGAATGGGAATTCCCACATGATGTGGCTGGGGCGCTCTGCTGTAGCGTGGGGAGGGGGGATTAGTGCGGGGAGGGAAGGATTTATGCATTGGGTGTTTACAGCAGTGGTTGCCAACCAGTGAGCCGGGGACCACTGGTGGTCTGCAAGAAAATGTTGGTGGTCTGCAGAGAAATGTTACCCCCAAAGCAATTAATCCAGGCTACACGGGAACACAAGGCTGCGCCACCTACATGGCCCATGGGAGCACAAGTCTTGCGGCACTTGCATTGCAAACAACACAAGGTAGTGAGGGGAGGGGGGGAAAGGTGGAGAGGGGAACTTGTTCCACTCACCCCACGTGCCTCGCCTGGCCACCAGGCTGCTTCTTTCTGCCTCTGCTTTTGGCTGCACGCAAGGAAAGCAGCAAAAGTCTTTCTTTCTGTCCCCCCAACTCCACCAGAAATGAGTCTTTGTGACCCTGCAAGGCTTCCTGACAAAGATTTCTGGCAGAGTTTGGGGGACAGAAAGAAAGACTTCTGCTGCTTCTGCTGCTTTCATTGCATGAAGCCAAAAGTCTCTCTTTCTCTTTCTCTCTCTCTCTCCCTCCGAGAATGGGGCTGGAGACAGTATCCTGCGATCCCAAATAAAGAATGATCGATCGGTAGGAAAATGGGGTGGGGGATTTTCCTGCAGACATTTTGGGATTTTCCCAGGGTCTCTGGTCTGTGGGATTTAAAATTATGAGTTTGGTGGTCCCTGAGGACCAAAAGGTTGTTGACCCCTGGTTTACAGGGTGTTCAGGGAAGTAGAAGGGATCAGTGATAGGGAGAATTAAGAGCGTTTGAGGCTATGGCATGGGAGTACAGCCTAAGTAACTAATTAGCCATATTAGGAAACGTTGAATACATGGGTTAGAATAGGGAGGTCTACAGGAGGTAGCTGCAATTAGATGGGTGGGGTTGATGTTATAAAGAGCACTGGAAGGCAAATGCTCCCAGCGCTAACCTAGATTTGAATTCAAGCCATTAATGCCGGATGAGACATGCGTTACTTGTACAAATAAATGATTCCATACATCAATGTTTGTTGGTTTGTATCTTGGGAATACGAACACCTTGAAGACCGTCTGACAGGAAGTTGGACAAAAAGACCATCAGGGTCCCTTCCAGGCCGACATTTCTAAGATTCTAAGTACCAAGCGTTTGGCTGCTGTGTGTATTTTAATTATTGCTACATGATGTTAATTTATTTTGTGGTTGTTCACCAACCATAGTCACTTGTACTGAGATGGGCAGCTGTACAAATCTGATCCAATCCATCCAACCCAACCCAACCCAACCCAATCCAAAGCATTACTGAAATTGATTAAATACCCAGTCTGATATCTATTGGATTCATAGATGATGACACCCCCCGCCCCACCCCCAAGGTCAGGTAAACGTGATCAAAACTCAGATGCTTGGTGACTGAGTCTTGTTGATGAGTGTTGCAGTGTTCTGGGGTCATGGGATCAACTTTTGTGACCTTCTGACAAGGAAAGTCAAAAAGGAAGCTAGATTCGCTTAACAACCACATTAGTAACTTAACAACTGCAGTGATTCACTTAACAACTGTAGCAAGGAAAGTCATCAAATGGGGCAAAACTCACCTAACAAATGTCTCACTTAGCAACAGAAATGTTGGGTTTAATTGTGGTCATAAGTTTTGGACTACCTGTATCTGTATACACCAAACCTGCAAGAAGCTGGGCTTCTGGAATAGACGTAAATTGCTGTTTATTTCACTTGTTCTTATTTTCTTATTGTGTTTCACCGTAGGGAGAAATGCTTGTGAGATTTTCTGCCCCATGAGTTGGAATGATTGGATAGAGAGTTTTTTTCTTTCACATTTACCTTATTTGGGCTTGTGTTGCATATGGAGTACATCCAGTCATTGTAGTTCATGGACAACGGGAGTTTTAGCAAACTTACGATGTTTCTAACGTTATAATATCTATAACCATTCTTTGGAGATCTCTCTCTTTTGATTCTCTTTTGATATTTTAGATTTCCTTCTTCGATCTGCATAATGTTGTGGTTAGCCGGCAGCCTGTGCAGACAGCAGCAGAATTGGACAATGGGGAAGAACAGGGACCAGTCCAGCAGTCTGGCAAAGGACTTGAACGAGGGTCCTCCATCTGATGCAGCGATGGGGCCAGGACTATCTAGGAGTGGGGTACTGCCTCTGGAGCCTCCAGAGTCTGGCAGCAGCAAGGCAGAGGAGCCAGGGGAGCCTGTTCCCAGTGCGCATATGCACAGAGCTGCTAGAAGGCGAGAGCAGCTGAAACAAAAGAGGCAACTCAGGAGTAAGGCTGGGAGGTGATTGCCCCTCCCATAAGGGATAAAAGTCTGGCCAAGATGACGAAACCTTTGCAGGAAGCAAAGTTGTTCGTTTGGTTCAGACTCATTCTTGAAGCTCTTTGTAGTTTGGTTGGTTTTCTTTCTAGTTCATTTGACACTTCTGTCATTGGCACCACTTCACAGGAAAGGAAGGTGGGTACTTATTTTATTTGTTTATTTATTTTGTCAAATATAATAGAAATAAGAATAAACATAAGTTTAAATATAAGAAATAGAAACTAATAATTGGGGACAATAGGACAGAGACGGTAGGCACGATTTTGCGTTTATCTCGAAGGACTCTTTGAGATTCATTACGGCATGGAAATGAAAATAATTCCCAGCATTTCAATAAAACACGACTTGTTTTTAAAATAAGCATGTGCGTAATTACAGTCTCGGAAGTCTTGGTCAGATAATAATAATTACAAAAAGAAGAAGAAAATTATTTTGTCTTCAAGCATTATTGGGCAAATAATTGAGCTCGGCGCAAACATCTGGCAATCAGGTATTTAGAAGCTGTACTATTATATATGGTTTCACTAACCTTGCAAATGTCATTTTGAAACTATGAACGTTGATAGACACCAAAAATTTCCGCGCCTTTATTACCCGCCTGGCAGATGTGTCTCTGTTTGCATGAAATGCACTGAATGTCTTTGTGAATGTTTGGAAACAGAGAGATCGGCCAATGTTAAATTAGTTCTGCCAGGAATATCCTGGTGGATGCTGTTTTTAAGCAGCCCTGGGCATATCAGAGAAACTGGCTGTCTGAAGATAGGACTGAGCTGAATTTGGCTGTATCTTGAAAATAACATTGGTCAAGTTGGAACCAGGTTACTTTTATTGCACCAATCCACCAGAGCCTTCACCTCTTCCCTATAAACATCTTCATTGTCATATAATGGTGGTTGCCAATCAGTGGGCCGGGGACCACTGGTGGTCCATGAGAAAATTTTGGTGGTCCACAGAGAAATGTCATGCCCAAAACACCCCTCCCAAAGCAATTAATCCAGGCTGCATGGGAACACAAGGCTATGCTGCCCACATGGCCCAGGGGAACACAAGGCTTGCGTCATTTGCATTGCGAACAACATGAGGTAGTGAGGTGAGGGGAGGGGAAGGGCAGAGGGGGAGAACTTGCCCCACTCATCCCACATGCCTGGCCTGGCCACCGGACTGCTTCTTTCCGTTTCTTTCTTCTTCTGCTTTTGGTTGCACATAAAGGAAGCAGCAGAAGTCTTTCTTTTCCCCAAACTCCACCAGAAATGAATCTTTGGGATCCTGCAAGGCATCCTGCTCCAAGAAGCTGTGCTGGCAAAGACTCATTTCTGGCAGAGTTTGGGGGAGAGAAAGGACTTCTGCTGCTTCTGCTGCTTTCCTTGCATGAAGCCAAACGTCTCTCTCTCTCTCTCTCTCTCTCTCTCTCTCTCTCTGTCCCTTTGAACGGAGCTAGAGACGGTATCCTGCAATCCCAAATAAAGAATGTTCAATCAGTAGGAAAATGGGGTGGGGAATTTTCCTGCAGACTTTTTTGGGATTTTCCCAGGGTCTCTGGTCCACGGGATTTAAAATTATGAGTTTGCTGGTCCCTGAGGTCCAAAAGGTTGCCGACCGTATAAGACCCACCACTGCTGTGTCATCTGCATACCTCACAATGTGATTCGTAACATATTTGGCACAGCAATCGGGGGTCATTTTTTTTTTTGGCTGAATATTTAAAGGACACTGACAGTTTCCTTCCCAGCACGATTTGATTCACTGCCCAGTTAACCCAAAGGGAAACCGCAGGAGCTGGCAGCTTTGATTCATAGGTTGAGTGCAAAAGGCTTCTTAAAGAATTCTTGAGAATCTCTTAGAAAGTTGGGGAGGGGGCTTGGGAAAAAATGGCCACAGTCAAACAAGCCAAGACCACGATCGATTGTGTTTTGAAGACCTTGTGAGAACATGCCCTACACATAATTTCACATGCACACCATATACCAAAAAAATAAGAAAATATAGGAAAAGTTAGGGTGCCTTTCTCTGTTACCTCCAATTGCATAAAACGGAGCTGGGAGAAATCTGCATAGAAGATGTGATGTCCCAGGGTGGGGCACAAAGGCAACACAGTCACATAAGCAATAAGAGTCCCTTTATTATCTCCAACTTTGCCCTCAATGTCCAGGTTACCTTCGGCTGGAGAAAAACTCTCCCAGGAACAGCCTTTAACTGGAGAAAATTCAATCCAAAACAAGGTACACACAAACTGTAGCTAAAAATCCAGACAAACTAAGCTGAAGTAATTAGTTTGATAGGTCGGGAGAAGGAATTTCAGACTTGAAAGCATGGCAGAACTCACATAGTTGGGAAGATGCCAGGAACAGAGATAAGCCAGGACAATACAATATAAATTCACATTTGCTCCCAACAACTTTGCTGTGTGCAGCCTCCCTTTTTAAACACTGTGTTCCCAGCTGCAGCTAATGAAGGGAATCAGGGCCCTTTCCTCCTCAATAAGCCACACAACTCACGTTGCTCCCTTCTCCGGTCCTCCCTGCGTACCCTAGGATGAAGAGAGGGTGTGCCTGGGTCTTCCTCTGAATTCCCTCTCCCTTGTTCTACCTCCTCCCTGCTCTGCCCAGAGGGACTTTGCCCTTCCCCAGTTTCTTCCCCAGCCAAGGGAGCCACTCCCCCTCCCTGTCAGCTGCTCAGCCTCCCTCTTGGAATCAGATTCCGACAGGGGCATGATAGGAAAACTCAATTCTACATGTTCTACTGTACGGTAGCCCTCAACTGATGACCACAATTGACCCTGAAATTTATGTTCCTAAGTGAGAAATTTGTTAAGTGAGTTTTGCCCCATTTTACAACTTTTTTTGCCACATTTGTCAAGTGAATCACTGCAATTATTAAGTTACTAACATGGTTGTTAAGTGAATCTGGCTTCCCCCTTGATTTCACTCATCAAAAGGTTGCAAAATGCAATCCTGTGACCTCAGGGCACTGCAAATAGACATAAATAGTTGTCAAGTTGTCAAGCATCTGAATGTCAATCATGTGACCGTGGGGATGTTGTAGCGGTCATAAGTGTGAAAAATGATTGTAAGTCACTTTTTTTGATGCCGTTGTAATGTTGAATGATCACTAAATGAACTGTTGTAAGTCAAGGACTATATAGATACTGTATATATTATTCTATAAACAATTCATCAATTCATGGTATCTGCTGTGGTTCTCACCATAAGGGTTAGTTTCAATAGAAGAGAATATATATGTAGCTGAGGATTGAACTGTGGGATCCTTGGTGCTCTCTGAGTTTGGTTATCTCCTTGCAGACCTTTCATTACCCACCTAGGTAACATCATCAGTGCTAGAAGGGGATAGAGTTTTCCTCTGTTCATATACAAGTCTTTGTTATAAGAGAAAGAGAGAGAGAGAGACAGACAGACAGAGAGAGAGACAGAGAGACAAAGAGAGACAGAAAGACAGAGAAACAGAGAGAGACAGAGACACAGACAGACAGACAGACAGACAGACAGATCTGGAGTCCCTCTCCTGTTTCTTACCCTTTCCACCCACACAGGGAAGGCAAACACAATTGCCTAGCTCCTGTGCTGGCTATCCAACCACAGCTCTCATTTTCCTTTTAGGTGCTGTCTTTTTCTTTGGCTTTCCTGCTAGTTTCCACATGGATGCCTCCAACCCTCCTTCCTACATCATCTCCTTCGACTCTAAAGCAAGATCCTTTTCCTTTTCAAAGCATCTTAGCTCCGATGCCCAAATAATCAAAGCAACAAAGCAACAAGCTCTTTGTTCATTCCTACCTTATCTGGGGAAACCTTGAAGTAGGAAGAACAGATGGTTGAGCTTCATAAATAAAAAATCAAGAACAAAGCAGCAATGTTCTTTGGTTGCAAATTGAGGATTTTCGTTAAAAAAGGAAAGACTGTTTTGCAGGAATGTGTACAGCAGGTGGGGAAAGAAATGCGTGCTTCGTCCCAGTTGAGCACAGTGATAGGATTCAGCCAGTTCACACCAGTTAGGGAGAACCAGCTGTTTCAACTTTCTGAGCAGTATGGTGAACTGGTTGTTGGAAGAAATCATTAGGGCAGAGAACCGGTTGTTAAATTATTTGAATCCCAAAACTGGTTGAGCAGCGATCCAAAGCTAGTCCACTGGGAAATGTAAGAATTGAATGCGACACGAACATCTAAGGCTGAGGACATTTCATTGACTTAACTGGCCATAATTAGATCAACAATTAAACCATGGATTTAAACCAATGATTGAACTAGGAGCTTGGCAGTCCTGGATTAATGGCTGGACAGGATTGAGATTTTATGTTGGAGGGGAGCGAATACGCCAAGCGTCGCAGCCAATTGGAGCTGGGAATACGAGAAGCACCGGAGACCATCTGGAGACCTTCTGAACGGAAAGCCTTGATGATGGTACAGCAGAATTGCAAAATGGTCTCCAGATTGCAAAAACCATGCAAAATATGGAATCCTTGGTGCTTGCTGAGCTTAGCTGTTTGCCTGCAGATCTCTTATTCCCTCATTTGAGGTGCATGACCTGATGTCCACAGATGGCTCACATCGTGGCCACAAGGACCCCACAGTTACAGAATCAGAGAGTTGAAAAGCACCTTGGAGGTAGCAGATAACGGATTAACAGAGTTGGAAGGGAGCTTGTAGGTCATCTAGTCCAACCCCTCCACCATCCAAGCAGGAAACTCTACACCATTTCTGACAAATGGCAGTCCAGTCTCATCTTGAAAACTTCCAGTGATTAAGCTCCCACAACTTCCTAAGGTAAGCTGTCCCATTGATTGATTGTTGTCACTGTCAGAAAGTTTGTCCTCATTTCCAGGTTGAAACTCTCCTTGGTCAGTTTCCCATCCATTATTCCTTGTCTTGTCCTTCGGGTATTTTGGAAAACAGGTTGATCCCCCTCCTCTCTGTGACAGTCCCTCAAATATTGGAATACTGCTTTCATGTCTCCCCGGGTCCTTCTCTTCCCTAGACTAGTTCCTGAAACCGTTCTTCATATGTTTTAGCCTCCAGTCCCCTTATCATCTTTGTTGCTCTTCTCTGCACTCTTTCTAGAGTCTCAACATCTTTTTTATAGGGTGGTGACCAAAACTGGATGCAGTAGAATAGAATAGAATTCTTTATTGGCCAAGGGTGATTGGACACACAAGGAATTTGTCTTGGTGCAAATGCTCACAGTGTACATAAAAGAAAAGATACATTCATCAAGAGTCAAGAATGATAAGGTACAACGCTTAATGATAGTCAGAGGGTACAATAAGCAAGCAAATTATACTAGCAAACAGTCAATATAAATCGTAGGGATATAAGCAACAACATTACAGTCATACAGTCAGAAGTGAGAAGAGATGGGTGAAAGGAAGGATAGGAAGATTAATAGTAATAGTAATGCAGACTTTGTAAATAGTTAGACAGTTTTGAGGGAATTATTTGTTGAGCAGAGTGATGGCATTCGGGAAAAAAACTGTCCATGTGTCTAATTGTTCTGATGTGCAGGGCTCTATAGCATGGTTTTGAGGGAAGGAGTTGAAACAGTTTATGTCCAGGATGTGAGAGGTCTCTAAATATTTTCAGTATTCAGACTAGGTCTTCCAATCCAACCTCCTCATCCTCATGCAGGAAACTCTATACCATTTCAGACAAACGGTTGTCCAGTCTCTTCTTAATTACCTCCGGTGTTGGAGCAGCCACAGTTTCTGGAGGCAAGTTGTTCCCACCAATTAATTGTTCTGTCAGAAAATTCCTCCTTAGTTTTGGGTTGCTTCTCTCCTTGATTAAGTTACCAGCCGTTGCTTCTTGTCCTCCCTTCAGGTGCTTTGGAGAATAGTTTGACCCCCTCTCCTTTGGGGCAGCCCCTGAGATCATGTGACTTAAGGCAGTCTCCTCTCGTCATGTGATCAAAATTCAGGCACTTGGCAACTGGCATGTACTTATGACAGTTGCACTGTCCCGGGGTTACCTGATCACCATTTGTGACCCTCCCAACCAGTTACTAACAAGCAAAGCCAATGAGTGAAGCCAGATTCACTTCAATGATTTCTCCACACTGATTTGCTTAACAACGGTGGTAAGAAAACTGAGGCAAAACTCAACTGAATAACCTTTGCCTTGTTCGGCAATGGAAATTTTGGCCTCGATTGTAGCTAGAGAACCACCTGTATGCTAAATCCAGGCTAAGCCATGATGTAATGGTGAGGGTGCAATTGTGCTCTGGCTTTCGAGTCTAAAGGTTCTCAACCCATGATATCATTAAGATTTGTGCAAATGACACAAACCGTTCACTTTCCTAAAAGCAAATAGAGCCAGTATTGTACTGTGAAATCCACTGCTGTTTTAGCAAATAATGACCTCTTGAAAACATGACAGAACATTTTTCCCTCTTTTAATATTAGAATATGCCAGAAACACCTGAGGCCTGTTTTAAATGTAGATCTTTCTCTTTGGGTGTTTGTTTAGCGGTGAGGGGCACTCAGTGACTTGATTTTTTCAAACGTATTATTGCTTCTGTCTTTAACTCCAAGCCTCACTTCTACTTGAAATATGGCCTCGTAATGCTTTCTAGCCTTCTTGAGATTTCCCCATGATTTAAGGGATATTCTTGCAAAACGTGGTGTAAATCACCTCTGAATTTAATAACAACAACTTTTAGGAAGGTAGAGAGAGAAGTAAAGCACTGTCTTTTCTGGTCTGCAGAATTGTTGGGCCAAGATTCTTGTTGGGTACAGTCAGGTAGGCAAAGACTGCATAAGTAGGTATTCTTATCTTACTACTTTTTCCAAATCACTTCCATCAAAGATGTTTGGAAGGTCTGAAGGATTATCTGAAATAAAGGCAAGGTCAGGCCTTGGGCAAACATAATCTCATGGGATCCAAGCGTCTTCTAGATATAGCTAAGGTTAACAAGCAAGACCAGTAAGAAAATAATCATTGTCAACTACCACATTTCCGTGGTAATGAATAATAGGGTTAGAAAGCCATTTTCAAAGCAAAGTGACCTCCCGAGGACTATAATGCTAACTCTGGAAGTTTGAATCTTCCTTCCTTCCTTCCTTCCTTCCTTCCTTCCTTCCTTCCTTCCTTCCTTCCTTCCTTCCTTTCCTTTCTTCCTTTCCTTTCCACTCTCCCTCTCTCTCTCTCTCCCTCTCTCTTTCTTTTCATTTATTTATAATCTGCCTTTATTATTTTCACAAGTAGCTCAAGGCAACAAACATATTCACTTTCCTTTTCTTATTTTCCCCACAACAACAACCCTGTGAGGTGGGATGGGCAGAGAGAGAGGGACTAGCCCAAAGTCACTCAGCTGCCTTTCAAGGCTAACACAGGGCTTGAATTCACAGTCTCTTGCTTTACAGTCTGGTGCCTTAACCACTAGAGCAAACTGGCTTCCTTCCTTCCTTCCTTCCTTCCTTCCTTCCTTCCTTCCTTCCTTCCTTCCTTCCTTCTACCTTTCTCCTTCTTTCCTTCCTTATCTTACTTCCTTCTTTCATTCCTTTTTCTTCCTCCCTCCCTCACTTCTGCCTTTCTTCTTCCTTCCTTCCTTCCTTCCTTCCTTCCTTCCTTCCTTCCTTCCTTCCTTCCTTCCTTCCTTCCTTCCTTCCTTCCTTCCTTTCTTTCTTTCTTTCTTTCTTTCTTTCTTTCTTTCTTTCTTTCTTTCTTTCTTTCTTTATCCAGTTTTGCCCTTTCTCCGTACCTGTGTGAAGCCTCTCTCTAACTTAATATAAGAACACCTCTGCTGGGATCCAATTTAAGGCTTAATAATCTGCTACGGCTGTGGGAGGACTTTCCCACAAATCCTCTTCAACCTCCTTTCGTTTCCAGGAAAGTCTTTGGCACAACAAACAGGAAGAACTTCACAGCAATGCAAAACCTGGATTTTTCCCCAGCCATCATCCAGGAAACTGATGCACCACTTTGATTCCTGGAAGAACAGGGTGCCAAGCCCTGAGATAGACCCCAATGAAGCATCCCTCCCACATGTCCACCCCAAGGAGCTTGCTAGTCCAGCTTTCTTTTTCTGCTGGGAAAACCTCAGCAAAGGCAATCCTTTAAAACAGCTGTTCTCCCCAATTCTTGGAGCCTACAGCAGGAGGAGAGAAATGTCTTTATAATTGGCTCGTGAGCTTCCTGGAATTCTTCATGCAAATAATTGCTGGATGGAGTCCAAAGCAGCGAGGATAAAATCCAATAATGATTTAATGGATTTTTTAAAAAAAACACAAAAACAAAACCAAGATTTTAAATTGTTTTTTAAAATGGGAAGAAAGTATTATTTTGTTGTCTTAACAATGATGATGTTGAAAACTTGGCAGAGTGACTTGTAATTGCATTCGACTGTAGGAGAAGGGATGGCACAATTTGTGTGTGTGTGGGGGGGAGTGAAAAGAGGCAGCAGCCAAGAATCTCTATGTAGCCACAAGAAAACTAAGTCCAATCCCCACTCCCCTTAAGTGCTGTTGAACTGTTGGAAGAAATATCCTTCCGGGTTCAGTTCTGCGCAAGGAAAAAAGACACTGGAACCATGGAAGTTGCTTGGAAAGAAGGTTTATTGATGAACAGGATCACATGCCTTGCAGCTCCTGGGCAAAGAAAAGGGAAGAGATGCTGAGGGTCCCTGGGTTTTATTGCCCCCTCTGGCTTTGAAGAGTATTCTGATTGGTTGCAATTAGTTGGGCTGTTTCTGAAGGAGGTAGAACTTTGTTATGTAGAATAGACTGGTCCGGGCTTTAATAGCCCATTAACAAAGAAGGGGCTGAGTTTCTGCCTCTCTGAGTTCTGACTTCTCTTTTAGGGGAAAATATTCTGCCCTTTTAATATTTCCTAGAATATTTCCTTTTTCTAGGAGGGGGGGGGCGGGTGCCAACTTCCTACAGAACCTTATGTAACCTTATCTAAGTTACTCTAAGCAGGTGCCAATTTCAAACTGTTTAATTCATTTTCTTGTGTTTAATACTCAGTAGCAGACTCAGCCCTAAATGGCTGGAGAAAAGGATTGCCTATGGCAAAAGCATGCAACCATCCCTTTCTGTACTAAGAATTTCCAGGCAAGGGATGATCCATCCAAGAAACATCTGTTTACCGATGGTCTTTTCAAGGGAGACACAGCAGTGAACTGATTAAATTACTTAACCATTTAGATTCAGACGTCACTTAAAGAGCTATCGTATTTCCAAAAGGAGTCACTTCTTAGACTGATACAGAAAGAACGTTCTGCTTGTTGAACTGATTTGTGCACAACTGAGAAAGAATTTGAGACTTAGTAACAGAATAACAGAGTGGGAAGGGACCTTGTAGGTCATCTAGTCCAACCCCCTGCCCAAGAAGGACACCCTACACCATTTCTGATGAACGGTAATCCAATCTCTTCTTGAAGGTCTTAAGTGATGGCGCTCCCACAACTTCTGAGGGCAAGCTGTTCCGTTGGTTGATTGTTCTCACTGTCAGAAAGTTTCTCCTTATTTCTGAGTTAAATCTCTCCTTGTTCAGTTTCCATCCATTATTCCTTGTCTGGCCTTCAGGTGCCTTGGCAAATAGCTTGACCCTTTCCTCTCTGTGGCAGCCCTTCAAATATTGGAAGACTGTTATCATGTCTCCCCTGGTCTTTCTCTTCCCTAGACGAACCACTTCAGACCAATGGTTGTCCATTGTCTTCTTAAAAACTCCCAGTGATGGAGTAGTATTCACAACGGTTGAAGCTCCCACTCTTAGCGTGTATCAGATAGTGGGATGGGTGATATATATAGGTAGTCCTTGATTCACAACAGTTCATTTATTGACCGGTTAAAGTTACAGTGCCTCTGAAAAAAAGGGACTTGTGACTGTTTTTTTCACACTTATGACCATTGCAACATTCCCATGGTCCCATGGTTAAGATTCAGCTTGGCACCTGACTCATATTTACGACGGTTGCAGTATCCTTGGGTCATGGGATCCCCTTTTGCGATCTTCTGACAACCAGATGAAACAAGATTCACTTAACAACCAGGTTACTAACTGATCAACTGCGGTGATTCACTTAACAGCTGTGGCAAGGAAGTCACAAAATGGGGCGAAACTCACTTAACAAATGTCTCACTTAAAGACAGAAACGTTGGGCTCAATTGTGGACGTAAGTTGAGGAATTACCTATATTTTATTTTATTTTTCTGCAGACTTGTTTATATATGGTTTGCCAATAGTTGACACCCACTTGATGAGACCTGTTTAGTCAGTCAGTCGTTCTGAAACATTGACAAAAAATGGTGTTTTACTTAATTTACTGAAATTGTTTACACATTTAAAAAGTGGATGAAAATGCAGGAGCTTGTTTTTGTATTAGAATAATAATTGTCTATTTTAAATTGTTTATTAAGAAAAACTGGCTAGAACAAACCAGATGATTAGTCCAGTTTAAAAGCAGGTAATGGATGTTTTCCTAGCACTTCATGGTTTTTTAAAAAAAATTATATTCCCAGCAATTAATGGAACTGGAGCTGTTTCAGCTCTCAACAACTTGACAACCAAACGATCTGCTTTTTTGGCGCAAAGATTATTATCTCATTTTTTGGGGTGGGGGTAGGGATGGGGATGAAAATTAATCTGCCAAAATTCTGACTAGATAATTGCTTCATATGGCATGCAGTTTCTAAAAATAAAATGAGTACCTCTACATTCTGCAGGATATGCATTCAGATTATACCAAACAATGTGCATGTGCCAGGTGGTGTGTGTGTGTGCACATATACCCACACATATACATATAAAACACACAGAGAGACACATACATATACTTATATACCTACATACATGCATATACACATACACAGACAGTATATATATATATATATATATATATATATATATATATATATATATATATATATATATATATATATATATATATATAAAATTCCTGACTTGTCAATCATTATTTGACACATTCAATCTATCTTCCAGACTAGTGATTTGGAATATTTAATCATAGGGCTGGAACAGACCTTGGAGGTCCTCTATCCCAACCCCTTGTTCAAGGCTGTGATCTTATGCCATCCCAGCTAAATGGTTGTCCATTCTATTTTTGAAAACTTCCAGTGATGGAGCACCCACATGTCCAGCTGGGGCCAAGCTGTTTCACTGATTGATTGTTCTCACTGACAGAAAATTTCTCCTGACTTCTAGGTTGTTTCTCTCTTTGACAAGCTTCCACCCATTACTTCTTGTCCTGCCCCTTTGGTGCTTTGGAGAACAAGCTAGTCTCCTCAAGTATTGGAAGACAGTTATATCCTTTCACATACACACACCCAGTCCTTCTCTTTGATAGGCTAGACATACCTAGATCCACCCTGTTGGAAAGACATTGTACTATTTTGAGTTGGCTGTAATAAACATTACATTGCAATACAATCTTTTGCGAAGCTTCTTCTCCAGTAACATTCACCTGCAAACTAGGGCATAGTATAGTGTAGTGTAGTGTAGTGTAGTGTAGTGTAGTGTAGTGTAGTGTAGTGTAGAGTAGAGTAGAATAGAATAGAATAGAATAGAATAGAATAGAATAGAATAGAATAGGATAGGATAGGATAGGATAGGATAGGATAGGATAGAAATAGAAATAGAAATAGAAATAGAATAGAATAGAATAGAATAGAATAGAATAGAATAGAATAGAATAGAATAGAATAGAATACTTTATTGGCCAAGTGTGATTGGACACACAAGGAATTTCTCTTGGTGTAAATACTCTCAGTGTACATAAAAGAAAAGATAGATTCGTCAAGAGTCGAGAATCATAAGGTACGATACTTAATGATAGTCACAGGGTACAATAAGCAATCAAATCAAAGTAGGAAACAGTCAATATAAATCATAAGGATACAAGCGACAAAGTTAGTCATACAGTCACAAGTGGGAGGAGATGATAAGGAGTGATGAGAAGATTAACAGTAATAGTAGTGCAGACTTTGTAATAGTTGAACAGTGTTGAGGGAATTATTTGTTTAGCAGAGTGATGGCTTTTGGGAGAAAACTGTTCTTGTGTCTAATTGTTCTGATGTGCAGTGTTCTATAGTGTCATTTTGAGGGAACGAGTTGAAACAGTTTATCTTCGGGATGTGAGGGGTCTGTAAATATTTTCACAGCTCTCTTTTTGATTCATGCAGTATACAGGTCCTCGATGGAAGGCAGGTGGGTAGTAATTGTTTTTTCTGCAGTCCTAATTACTCTCTGAAGTCTGTGTCTGTCCTGCTGGGTTGCAGAACCAAACCAGACAGTTATAGAGGTGCAGATGACAGAATCAATCATTCTGCTGTAGAACTGGATCAGCAGCTCCTTGGGCAGTTTGAGCTTCCTGAGTTGGCACAGAAAGAACTTTCTTTGTTGTGCTTTTTTGATGATGTTTTTGATGTTAGAGGTCCATTTTAGGTCATTTTATAGTCCATTTTATAGTAGAACCTAGAAATTTGAAGGTCTCTACCATTGATACTGTGTTGTCTAGTATTGTAAGAGGTGGTAGTATGGGAGGGTTTCTTCTAAAGTCTACCACCATTTCTATGGTTTTAAGTATGTTCAGTTCCAGATTGTTCTGGTTACACCACAAGGCAAGTCGTATAACCTCCTGTCTGTATGTGGATTCGTCGTTGTCTCAAATGAGGCCAAGCACTGTTGTGTCATCAGTAAACTTCAGTATTTTAACAGATGGATCGTACTTACAAAATCATACAAAATCTTCGCCAGACCAAGTCTTGAATATGGCTCATCTGCCTTGGAATCCACACTATATAACAGACATTTATACAATTGAACGAGTCCAGAGGTTGTCGGGACTGCAACATTCACCCCCATTCAAATCATAAGTCTCTGGCCACATCTCTCAGATTGATTTATTAGGAATTAACATGTCGGTGTTTCCTGGTCGCAGCCGACTCTGACACATCATTCATTTCACTCTTGACCCTGGTCTTCCCCCCACCCCCTGGATGTATATTCTCCAATGAGACACATCCATAGCCAAGAGTCATCAATCATGCTCTCCAGTAATAATTTTGCGCACCAGAATCTTCAGTTCCCAAAGCAATTATCTAAAGCATTTAAGGAATGCACTGCTTTCCCTCCTCTCTTTCTGCTGACAACTAAAAAGGCCAAACCAAAAAAGTATTTTTAGTTGACAGAGGTATTTCACGAGAAGAGTACTCCACTCCTCAGCTTGCAGTAGAACATCTTATGTCACCAGGCTTGAAATTTTGGACCTAGACAACCTAGAACTATGCCGCCTTTGGTTAAACTTAAGCGTAGCACACAAAATTGTCTTCTACAATGTCATACCTGTCAATGACTACTTCAGCTTCAATTGCAATAACACAGGGGCAAACAATAGATATAAACTCAAAGTTAAACTGCTCCAAACTCGATTGCAGAAAATAAAACTTCAGCAGAGTGGTCAATGCCTGGAAGTCACTACCTAACTCTGTGGTTACATCCCCAAACCCCCAAAACTTTAACATTAAACTACTGTGGACCTCACTCCATTCCTAAGAGATCGGTAAGGGGGCATGCATAAGTGCACCAGTGTGCCTACCATCCTTGTCCTACTGTTCCCATTTCTTCATACTAATTTATTATGTATATATTTACACCCGTTTCTACTTACATGTTTGTATGTTATGTTCATACTTATACCTGCTTTCTCATACATGCTTGACAAACTAAATTAAATAAATAAAATAAAAACAAATAAACAATCTTAGTATTTATCATTCTAATTATGTTGAGATGAATGTGAAAAAAGAGTGGTCCACAGAACAGAATAACACAGTTGGAAGGGATCTTGGAAATCTTCTAGTCCAACTGCTTATGGAAGTGTGGGTGCAGATCTCAAAAGGACCAGTGTATAATACAAATTCATTTTTATTGGAAGATCCAGAGTATCTTCTTTGGTTTTTTGTTTTATCTTCTGTCGCTTAAAAGGAGCAACAAAGATGGTGAGTGGCTAAGAGACTCAAGAATGTTATATTTGAAATGACTGGGTATGTTTAGTCTAAGGAAGAGAATAGACCAATGGGCAACATGTTGGCAGTCCCTCAATGTTTGGAGGACTGTTGTAGGGAAGCAGGTGTGGGTTTATCCTTCCTGGTGTCTGGGGATGAGATGAAAAACCCCCAGGATAAGCCTTTAAAGAAAGAGAACTAAAACTGAAAAATTTCCTTACCATGAAAGCTAAGAAGCAGTGCAACAGCCTGCTCCGTCACTTCATTTATCTGGATTAGTTTAGTCATTTCCATCTTGGGTTGGACTTGGATTCAGAAACCTCCTAATGGGAATGGGGGAGAAGTTGGTGGCATTGACAGATCTTGCTGAGATGAATAAATTATCATGGTTTGTTGCACAGTCAGCCAGATGACCAGACTGGATTTGGTGTTTTTTCTTTTTTGCCTACCATATTCTTCCCAAGGAGAGTAGAGTAGAGTAGAGTAGAGTAGAGTAGAGTAGAGTAGAGTAGAGTAGAGTAGAGTAGCAAAGTTGGAAGGGACCTTGGAGGTCATCTAGTCCAACCCCCTGCTCAAGCAGAAGACCCTATACCATTTCAGACAAGTGACTGTCCAGTCTCTTCTTAAAAACTTCCAGTGTTGGAGCATTTACAACTTCTGGAGGCAAGTTGTTCCATTGGTTAACTGTTCTGTCAGGAAATTTCTTCTTAGTTCTAGGTTGCACTCACAACATTTGGAGGCTAGCTCGCCTTCTGGGGTAATTGTCCTGACTATTAGGAAGTTTATCCTTAATTCCAGATTGCTTCTCTCCTTGATTAGTTTCCATCCCTTGTTTCTTGTCCTGGGATACCTGGGATAGGCAGGTGGATGGAAACTAACCAAAGAGAGAAGCAACCTAGAGCGAAGGAGAAATTTCCTAATGGTGAGAGCAATCAACCAATGGAACATCTTGCCTTCAGAAGTTGTGGGTGCTCCATCACTGGAGGCTTTCAAAAAATGACTGGCCAGCTGTTGTATACAGTACTGTGTATTCACATTAACTCTCAGTTATCTGAGCCTGGTATGGCCTGGGCCCATAACCAGTGTTGAGGTAATTCCCCGTTAGGAGAATGAGCGCATACAGGGAGACGTATTTGAGAGTAGTGTTTGAATAATATACATATAGCACACAGATACACTGTACAGTAAATGTAAGTTTTTACTTCCAGAAACATTAAGCAAAGTCCAAACAAGCAATCCAAAATCATTCATAGGTAGATCAGTCAGTTTTTTTCAATCCAGGGATAATTCAATAACAAAGTCCAGTGTCAAAAAAAAACACAGTTCAGTAAGACTTACATTAAAACCAGAAAATATCAATTAGGAAAAATGGAGGAATGGCAACACTTTCCAACAGAAGGAAACAGAGACTTACACTCCCTTCTGAGACTAAGGCTAAGACAAACCAGGTTTCTGGCTCCATCTTATGGCCGTTTGAGAAACCACACCTAATTACAGTTTTGCATTTTCTTAAAGATACAGTTTTAAAATGTTTATCCTGGTTTATATATTTCTAACCCAAATACCTGTTAGGTGACTTATATTCCTAACAACAGCCATTTGCTTGAAATTGGGTATGTCTAGTTTAGAGAAAAGAAGGAATAGGGGTGACGTGATAGCAGTGTTCCAATATCTCAGAGGCTGCCCCAGAGAAGAGGGAGTCAAGCTATTCTCCAAAGTACCTGAAAGCAGGACAAGAAACTAGTCAAGGAGAGAAGCAACCGAGAACTAAGAAGAAATTTCCTGACAGAACAGTTAACCAGTGGAACAACTTGCCTCCAGAAGTTGTAAATGCTCCAACACTGGAAGTTTCTAAGAAGAGATTGGACAACCATTTGTCTGAAATGTTATAGGGTCTCCTGCTCAAGTAGGGATTAGACTAGAAGACCTCCAAGGTCCCTTCCAATTTCTATGTACATTGGTACTGTAAATCCTTATGCTGAGTTTGCCTACATATGTAATTTGACTGGGCTATCGATTAAAATAATTTAAATAAGAATTGTCAGTGACTCCAGAGGAGTATTTAAGTGCTTGCACAGCTGTGTTTTCCACCAGCTGAAGCCCCAGACTATTCTTCAAGGGTAGCCCCCTGTAGAGCACATTATAGTAGTTGATCTAGGAGGTTACCAGGGAATGAGTGACCAATGAACAGATCCTGCTGATCTGTCAATCAGCCCCCACTCTCCAAAAAGCTGAGAGGTACTGGTGGACATTGATGGTGAAGAACGAAAGCTTCAGTGGGTCTATGGTATTCTGGATATGAAGGTCTGCCCAATGGAACAGAAGAAGTTCCATTCCTTTAAGTGGAACATCCCCAGGCCATAAATCTTTGTGAGCGTGCAACAAGGTATTTCCAAGGTCAGATAAAATGGCTCCCCCGGGTGAGAAACAAACCTTTCAATAAGGCCATTCCATCACTAGATTTGAAGGTAGAACTACACATGTGCAAGAAAATTCCTTTCAGAGAAGAATGAATATTATTTGTGCTCCGTCACAGGATGACATCATTCATGATAATCTGAAATAATTCTCTCTTTCTCATTTACACACACAGAGAAAGAGAGAGAAAGACAGAGAGAGAGAGAGAGAGAGAGAGAAAGAGAGAAAGAAAGAGGAAGAAAGAGAGACAAAGAAAAAAGAGAGAGAGAAAGACAGAGAGAGAGAGAGAGAGAGAAAAGGAGAAAGCAAGAGAGAGAACGAGAAAGAAAGAAAGAGGAAGACAGAGAGACAAAGAAAGAGAGAGAGAAAGAGAGAGAGAGAGAAGGAGAAAGCAAGAGAGAACGAGAAAGAAACAAAGAAAGAGGAAGACAGGGAGACAAAGAAAGAGAGAGAGAGAAAGACAGAGAGAGAGAGAAAAGGAGAAAGCAAGAGAGAGAATGAGAAAGAAACAAAGAAAGAGGAAGACAGAGAGACAAAGAAAGAGAGAGAGAGAAAGAGAGAGAAAGAGAGAGAAAGAGAGAGAAGGAGAAAGCAAGAGAGAACAAGAGAGAAACAAAGAAAGAGGAAGACAGAGAGACAAAGAAAGTGAGAGAGAGAAAGACAGAGAGAGAGAGAAAAGGAGAAAGCAAGAGAGAGAACGAGAAAGAAACAAAGAAAGAGGAAGACAGAGAGACAAAGAAAGAGAGAAAGAAAATCAGAGACAGAGACAGAGAGAGATTATGAAAGTCCTGTAAAAACACCCAGAGTCCTATATACATATGTATATTTTTAAAAACCTGAAATGAGAATATTTTGTTCTTCCAATAACCTTACTTTTAAAAGACAAGGTGGCTTTGGGAACTGTAATCAGTTTTTCACTGTACACAATTTCCTCTCCATTTTGATTTGGGTCATTAACCCCAGTCTCTTGTTGTACAAATTATTCAATTTAAATAATGGCATTATGCATCCATGGCCAAATGGGAAAGGCGTTCAAAAGTGTCACTGTACCCACTTTAGCCTGAATTTGCTATATGTGTAATAATAACTGGAAAAGGCAGCACCTCAGCTGTACAGTTACTCTGCTGATAAAGCTCCGCAACATCCAGGACAAAACATAAAAATAAAAATCACCGACTGACAGTTTTGCTCTCTGAGTGCCTCCCTCCCTCCCTCCCTCTCTCCCTCCCCCCTTGCCGCTCCTTCTGTTTCTTCCTGTTTCATTATAATGTTCTTTCCCTAATTTCAGGGCTAAATTTTAGGACCATATTTTGAAGGGAGAAATGTTATTCGCAGCATTTGCGTTGGTGGACACTTGCACCTGTTAGCAAACAAACCAAACCTTGCCTTTTTTCAGAATTGCACAAGTGTGCGTGTATGGTGGGGAGGGTATGATACTTTTGTGGTTTCTAACAGATGATAAATCCATCCCCCCACAGCAAAGGTGGTATTCAGCAGGTTCTGACCAGTTCTGCAGAACTGGTAGCGGAAATATTGAGTAGAAAGGAGAAGCGGCAAATACCATCTCTGGTTGGGCCCCTATTTTTGCTGCCTCTACTGGTTGATTAGTGAATTGCAACCCAGGTAAGGCAGCTCTTCCCAAAGTCCAGGTACCTTCGTACAGGTAATCCTTGACATCTGGAAAAAGCCACCGTCTCTGGTGTAATGTTTAACTGCAATAAAATAAAATAAGATAAAATAAAATTCTGATGAGTGTCAAATTTAGTTCTCGAACACCGAGGTTCCTGAGTGCTGATTTGCCACCAGAACAGGGAACCCTTCAAAGAGTCCAGGATACAGAATGAACGCAATCTTGACAGGGTAGCAATGTTTCAATATTTAAAGGGTTGCCATAAAGAAGAGCGGGGTCAACCTATTCTCCAAAGCACCTGAAGGCAGGACAAGAAGCACCCTACTAACCTGCTTTCCAGCTCCGTTCTCCTGTGCAGGGCAACAAAAGAAGACCTAGCCGATCCGCTGGGACTCGGTAGGCCCTCAAATGACCCCCTTGTCTAGAACAGTGTTTGTTATAACCTCAGCCTGGAGAAGTGTGGACTTCTTCTTCTAAGATTCCCCAGCCAGAAGGGGGATTATCTACCTATCTATATAAAAGTGAAATACTACTCATGCATCATCCCAAAATCTCCAGAACCATAAAGCCTACAAATTTGAAATTTGGCACGTATGTTCCTCTTGGCTTCTAGGTGCTCACTAAGAAAGGATATTTCAAAATGACCATCAGAGCATTAGTATTTTGTACATTACCATTAACACACTCTGATCAGAGGTGCGTATTCAGCAGGTTCTGATCAGTTCAGGAGAACCGGTAGCGGAAATTTTGAGCAGTTCGGAGAACTGGCAAATCCCACCTCTGATTGGAGATTTTGCAGTATCCTTCCCCTGCCATGCCCACCAAGCCACGCCCACAGAACTGGTAGTAAAAAAAAACCGAATCCAACCACTGCCGGGCATCCATCGCAAATGATGTCCAATGGTCACTGAACAAACTGTTGTAAGTCGAGGAGTACTTGTAGTCTCCTTAACAAGCTTCCATTGGAGGGTAGAGGGGAATATTTAGGTTTGAAAATGCCTTACCAGAACATTAGAGCGAACTGACACATTGGTAGCTGTGCAACGACGACAAAAAAACCCAACCCCAGCCTTCTCATTTCAGTGGAGCCTACCAGGGAGAATAGGCCCACCCTCAAAGGGTCATTTACAATTACAACCCAGCAGTTTTGTGGAGGGAGATCCACAAAAGGAGAGAGATCTGTGGGAGGAAGATGGGAGGTAGCAGATGAAGCACCCTCAAGAAAGCCTGTAGCTCATCCTAATGAGATTATTATTGCAGAGAAAGGAAACAGTGGAATGAGAGAGGGAGGCATTTTTCTGCTAACCCAGTAAATCTCCAGCAGAACTCTGGCACTTATTTTTTATTACCAGCTGCACCAGATAGTGGAGAAATATGCTCTCTTTTATTACGACTTTGGGAAAGCAGGAAGACAAAAGGAAAAAAAAAAGGTGTGGATCGGTCATGGAAGGCTGCCATGGTTTTAACAAATTAGCAGGGCTGGAAGCAGAGGTGGTATTCAGCAGGTTCAGATCAGTTTTGGAGAACCGGTAGTGGAAATTTTGAATAGTTTGGAGAACCGGCAAATCCCACCTCTGATTGGAGATTTTGCAGTATCCTTCCCCTGCCACGCCCATCAAGCCACGCCTACAGAACCGGTAGTAAAAAATATTTGAATCCCACCACTGGCTGAACGGGACCTTGTTGGTCTTCTAGTCCAACCCCCCGCCCAAGCAGGAGACCCTATACCATTTCTGACAGATGGCAGTCCAGTCTCTTCTTGAAAGTCTCCAGTGATGAAGCTCCCACAATTTCCAAAGGCAGCTTCTGTTCCATGGGTAGATTGTTCTCACGGTCAGAAAATTTCTCCTTATTTCTAGGTTAATTCTCTCCTTGTTCAGTTTCCATCCATTATTCCTTGTCTGGCCTTCAGGTTCCTTGGAAAATAGCTTGACCCTTTCCTCTCTGTGGCAGCCTTCAAATATCGGAAGACTGCGATCATCTCTCCCCTGGTCCTTCTCTTCACTAGACTAGCCATACCAAGTATCTGCAATCGTTGTGTGCTCAAATTAGCATTTCATCGACTGAAGTTTTCTGACCGAACTGAAAATATATCAATTGTCCTCTAAATGCTAAAGAAAGAGGATGGACCCCAAATCCTTGCAGATATTGAAGGTGTCCACTGCAGCCTTTTAAAACAACCAAGTCAGGGTAGGAAGTTTTTTTTTTCCTCCCCTGGGATTCTTAGAGACACAAAAGGGATGCCACAAGGTTCTGTAAGTTAAGTGCTGAAATCCATTTAAAAAAAAAATAAACATCAAAAGAATAAAATACTAAACCAATTTTAAAAACTGGAAGAGAATAGAGTGGACATGGATGATAGAACATAAACGAAAGTTAGTCACCATGAAAATGAGATGTTTGCAAAAAGCTTCTGGAGTGACCAGAGGAGATAAAATCAGAAATGAAATAGCTAGGTCCATTCTCCAAAGAAAGAGGTGTTTCTAAGATGAAAGCTGATCTAAATAGCAGTGCAAGTGCAGAGAGCTAGCATATAAACCCAAATTCTACTAGTTTCTGCCCCATGGAAAGACCTGCGAAGATTAGTGGAATTTAAATTCAAGCATATAAAAGCATGTGCGTAGAGAAAGTATCTCTCAAAACTTGGCTTAATATCCTCTGGATATGACTTCATGGATGCACTTGTACACCGTGATTGACGTTCATTCTAAAGGAAGGAAGAAGTGGTTGGGATTCACTCAAGGAGAGAACGATGGATAGAAAGCCATGAGGTTGTCTGTGAAGGACATCCATGAGGTTATCTGTGAAGGATCTCGATGAGGGTGTCTGTGAAGGACCTCCATAAGGTTGTCCATGGCAGGGGGCACCAACCTTTTGGACGTCAGGGACCACCAAACTCATAATTTTAAATCCCGTGGACCAGAGACCCTGGGTAAATCCCCAAAAAAGTCTGCAGGAAAATTCCTCACCCAGTTTTTCCTACCAATCGATCATTCTTTATTTGGGATCCCAGGATACTGTCTCCAGCTCCGTTTTCAGAGAGAGAGAGTGAGAGAGATGCAGAGAGGCAGAGAGGGAGGGAGGGAGGGAGGGAAAGGGAGGGAGGGAGGGAGGGAGAGAGAGTGAGAGAGAGGCAGAGAGGCAGAGAGAGATATGTTTGGCTTCATGCAAGGAAAGCAGCAGAAGCAGCAGAAGTCTTTCTTTCTGTCCCCCAAACTCCACCAGAAATGGGTCGGCACAGCCTTTTGGAGCAGGAGGCCTTGCAGTGTCCCAAAGACTCATTTCTGGCAGAGTTTGGGGGAGAGAAAGAAAGACTTTTGCTGTTTTCCTTGCATGCAGCCAAAAGCGGAAGAAAGAAGCAGACAGGTGAACAGGAGAGGAGCATGGGGGGAGTGGAGCAAGTTCCCCTCCTCCACCCTTTCCCCCCTCCCCTTACTACCTTGTGTTGTCGCAATGCAAGCGATGCAAGCCTTGTGTTCCCACAGGCCATGTGGGTGGCGTAGCCTTGTGTTCCTGTGTAGCCTGAATTAATTGCTTTCGGTGGGTGCTTTGGGGGTGACATTTCTCTGTAGACCACCAAAAAATTTCCTGCAGACCACTAGCAGTCCCCAGCCCACTGGTTGGTGACCACTGCTCTATGAGGTTGCCAATAATGGACCTTCATTAAGTTTTCTGTGAAGGACCTCCATGAATTGTCCATGAAGTCTGTTAGGAGTTGCCTCTTCATGTTAGCTCTTTCCTAGTATCTCATGCTTAGATGTCATTATATTATCTCAAAATGTAGGAGTATCCTCAGGAATATTCTCTGGCACAAGGTCTGGTTGAACCCTCTAATCTAATTTCCCAACCTTGAGGGTCATTCTGAATTATTAAAGGACATGCAGACACTCCCAGGAAAATTGTTTTGCCCAACTGGTGTAATGTATTGGATTTCAACTCCCAGATTCCCTGATTAAGGATACTGAAAGTCCAACATCTCTGGAGAATAACAGAATAATAAAGTTGGAAGGGACCTTGAAGGTCCTCTAGTCCAACCTGTTGCTCAAGCAGGAAACCCTAAACCATTTCAGACAAATGGTGTCCTTGTTGTGGTTGTTGTTGTTGTTAGTTGCAAAGTCTTGTCCGACCCATCGTGACGCCATGGACAACGTTCCTCCAGGCCTTCCTGTCCTCTACCATCTTCTGGAGTCCATTTAAGCTCACACCGACTGATTCAGTGACTCTATTCAGCTACCTCCTTCTCTGCCATCTCCTTCTTCTTCTTTTGCCCTCAATCGTTCCCAGCATGAGGCTCTTCTCCGGTGAGTCCTTCCTTCTCATTAGGTGGCCAAAGTATTTGAGTTTCATCTTCAGGATCTGGCCTTCTAAAGAGCAGTCAGGGTTGATCTCCTTTAGGATCAATTGATTTTGTTTCCTTGCAGACTAAGGGACTTGCAGGAGGCTTCTCCTCCAGCACCATAGTTCAAAGGCCTCCATTCTTTGGCACTCAGCCTTCCTTACAGTCCAACTTTCACAGCCATACATTGCAACTGGTTGTCCTATATCTTCTTAAAAACACCAGGTTGGGCAAAGTTCTTCTAGAATCAGGGGTGGGATTCTACCAGTTCGCACCTATTCCTCGGTTGTTAACATTCAAAGCAGTTTGGAGAACTGATTGTTAGAAGAAACGACTGGCTTAATCCTGTAAGGAAGGCAGGAAGGAAACATTCTGGTGTTGCTTACAGAAACTGCCTCTCCGTTAACCCTTATTACATTCTTGGCAGGACTAGACTTCCTGTCTCTGGAATTTCTCTGGAGTTTTTTCCCCCTCCTTTGCTGGTACTTTGCTTGTGTGGAGTGACCATTCAAAGTTACAATGGCACTGAAAGAAATGACTTATGACCGTTTTTCACACTTAAGACTGTTGCAGCATTCCACAGTCACGAGAGGCCATGCAAGGAGATGCGTGCCTCGATGTGATTGATGTTGAGTTGGCCACGCCCAGCCAGTAACATGACCACCAAGCCACATCCACTCAGTTACATGCCCACCAAGCCATGCCCACCAACTAAGCCACGCCCGCAGAACCAATTGTTAAAAAGTTTGAATCCCACCCCTGACTAGAATACAAAATATGAAGCACAATCCTCTCACCTAATCTGGCTTGTTGGATACTCCCTATCAAGTATAAAAACAGGTCTGCATTTTTATTCTCAACTCACCTGTTCACATTGCTAGCTGATTTATGGATAGGTCTGAACCACAAATCTTAACTGCGAGAAGCAAGCAAGCAGAGAATAGCATCTGAAAAGGAAACTAGATGAAACATTTAAAGAGGGGCAATTTTCCATTGTGCATCTCCCTTCTTTGAAAAATATCCAGACGGGAGAATAGTGCAATCTGGATCAGCATTTGTAGCAGGATTTGGGGAAAGTCTAATTTTTCTGTTTGAATATGCATAACTCAGAGGTACAACAGCAATTTCTTTTTAAAGCTACCCTTTACCTACTGCCACTTACAGTAGCAAAAAAATTGAAAGGCATCTGATCTCACTTTTTTCAACTAACAAATTCCAATGCAATTTTTAATATATTTTCTAATTATTATTTAATTAAATTTTATCAAAAATGCAAGGCCAGACTTCTTAAGCTTATCAGACAAAGTGCTCTCCGGCTATGCTGTTTATGGTACATCTCTGCCATCTACTGGTAAATTGTGATATTGTACAAAAGTGAAAATACTGCTGTTTACTATAAGAACGGAATAGGAATGGAATGGAATGGAATGGAATGGAATAGAATAGAATAGAATAGAATAGAATAGAATAGAATAGAATAGAATCCGGTTCCTTCCTTCCATCCTTCTCTCTCTCTTTCTCTCTCTTTCTCTCTCTCTCTCTCTTTCTTTCTTTCCTTCCTTCCTTCCCTCCCTCCCTCTTTCTTTCTTCCCTCTTTCCTCCCTTCCTTCCCTCCTTTCTCCTCCTCCTCCTTTCTGTGCCTTCCTTCCATCCCTCTTTCTTTCTTTCTTTTTTCTTTTTCTTTCTTCCTCCTTCTTCCTTCCTCCTTTTCCTTTTCTTTCTCTCCTTCCTTCTTTCCTTCCTTCTTTCCATCCTTTCTTTCTTTCTTTCTTTCTTTCTTTCTTTCTTTCTTTCTTTCTTTCTTTCTTTCTTTCTTTCTTTCTTTCTTTCTTTCCTTCCTTCCTTCCTTCCTTCCTTCCTTCCTTCCTTCCTTCCTTCCCATGGCCTCCCATAACTCCTCCTTGAGTAAATATTTTACTACTCGAGAAAGTATCGGGTTACTTGAAAATTATGTGCTTTAGGAAAAAAGCCATTTTGGGGAGTTGCAGTCGTAAAACCCAGAGAGTTTGCTTTTGCATTGCTCTAAAAGAAACTCTTCTGAAGCAAAACAGCAACGAGTCAGGCCAACCACTTTGGCTACGGACCAAGAATGGTGCCCAGTCTGGAACGTTTTCTTCGGAGACTGGTTTCTCTTTTTAGGAGCCTGCAGGAGGAGCCAAGATCTGGAGAAAAGAAAGCAGAAAGGACTTTGTCCCCATCCATAGCCTGTGAGCCTGTATGGCTGTTTGGAAGAAGCCTGGAAAACATTAGAGAAATCGACAGTTCTGGAAAGAATGTGGACCAGCTTGAGAACGAGCACCGAACCCGCCTACCCAAGGGATAGAAGCTGTGGGCCTCGAGCCCGATTCTGGGTGCTGGCAGTAGGAATAGCTGTCATCTTGTTTCTTCTGGGATTTTTAATCGGTAGGACTGAGGCTGCACAATATTGTCATTCTCTCCCTCCCAATGAGAAAAGGACTTGTAGAAAACTACCTCCCTCTCTATCTCTCTCTCTCTCTGAATGTGTGTGTGAATGTGTGATCTGTCACTCATTACGGAAAGGGAAATTGCATTCATGTGCTTGGAAAATGTTTCCTCAGCTTGTTAGAAGCAGGGTGGAAAGGATCCAAATGAGTTTCAGTTTCTCTGGAAAAAAAAAGAAGCATTCATGTTTGGGAAAGAAAGTATTGGGAAAGTTTAGGAATCCTTTGTGCAATTATTTGGGAATGAACTCCATTTAATAATCCTGTTGGATAACCTTTTTCTTGTTTTCTTTTAAACCAAATTATAAGAAGGAAAGAAAGAAAGAAAGGAAGAAAGAAAGAAAGAAAGAAAGAAGAAGGAAGAAGAAGGAAGGAAGGAAGGAAGGAAGGAAGGAAGGAAGGAAGGAAGGAAGGGGAAGGAAGGAGGGAAGGGAGGAGGGAGGAAGGAAAGAGAGAGAGAGAGAAAGAACAATTAATGCAGAAATATATAGGAACTAGACAAAGAATTACCAAAAATTGTACAATTAGTGCTCAGAGACTCAAATCTTTTCTCATATTGTTAAAATATTAATGAGAAACATTAATGAGAAATTATAAAAAAAAAGTATATTCCATTATTTTAACAATATGAGAAAGATTTTAGTCTCTGACTTGATTTCCAAAATGTCCACTATTTGTTATAAAAAAAGGAAGGAAGGAAGGAAGGAAGGAAGGAAGGAAGGAAGGAAGGAAGGAAGGAAGGAAGGAAGGAAGGAAGGAAGGAGACTAAAAGATCAGCTTTTTCTGCAGTGGCCCCTACCCTTTGGAACATCCTCTCTGCAAAAATTAGTACAAGCCAACGCTGTTAGCTCTTCAAAAGACTCTAAAAAACTGTTTCCAAAATGGGGAGCTGAACCTGTTAAGGATCCTCTTTCCTGGCTGCATTGCTAGCTGGCCAAGTGTCTAGGCTGCTATCTATATTTATTTTGGCTGTTTCTATTGTTCTTGTTGTTTTTACTATTTTAAAATGTTTTGGTTTCTTATTTGTAAAAAATCGTTAGTTTCCCAGAGTGAATTGAAATGGTCGGTTATGGAAATCAAATAAATAAATAAAATTATACATCAATATTTCATTTCTAACTTCCCCTTTACTGCATTCTGATATACAATGTGTATAAACATTTAACCATTTTGAGTATTGTTGTCCTACAATAATGATGGATGTTATAACATCAGGATAGATCTGAGAAGGTTTACTGGCTTGGAGCAACACACTTAAAACAAGTCAGCTATAATTGAGTAGCTACATTTGTACACGGCAAAAATGCAAATGTAATATTTCTAAGTTGCTCACTGTATGGCTGTCATGCCCCTGTCATTCCGAGGGGAAGGCCGAGCAGCTGATAGGGAGTGGGAGTGTGGCTCCATTGGCTGTGGAAGAAACTGGGGAAGGGCACAATCCGGCTGGGCAGAGCAGGGGAGAGGTAGAGCAAGGGAGAGGGAATTCAGAGGAAGACCCAGGCCCATCCCCTCTTCATCCTCTGGCATACAGGAAAGAACAGAGAAGAGAGCAACTGAGTTGCATGGTTTACAGGGGAGGAAAGGGCCCTGATTCCCTTCATCAGCTGCAGCTGGGAACACAGTGTTTAAAAAGGGAGCTTGAGCATAACAACTTGTTGGAAACAAATCGTGAATTATCTTGTTTTGTCGAGGCTTATCTGCGTTCCTGGCATCTTCCCAACTGTGTGTGTTTTGTTGGTGTTTGAAGTCTGCAATTCCTTATCCTGCCCTGTCCAGTTAATTGCTGCAGTGTGGTTTATGTGGATTTTTATTTACAGTTTATATGTACTTTGCTTTTGGACTGAATTTCCTCCCACTTAAAGACTGTTCTTGGGAGAGTTTTTTTTTCTCCAGCCGAAGGTAACCTGGACATTGGAGGCTAAGCGGGAGGTACTAAAGGGACTTTTCTTACTTATGTGACTGTGTTGTCTTTGTGCCATGCCCTGGGTCATCCCAATGGCCTAGTCTAGGGATGTCAAACTTAAGGCCCGCAGGCCGTATCCAGCCCATGGGGTGCTTAAATCTGGCCTGCAAAAACAGGCCTTGGAAACAGTGAAGGACCACCCTGCGGTGCCTCTGCCAGCAAAAATGGAGCTTGGGGGGCTGTGTGTGCCCCCCCCCCGGCTCCATTTTCACTGGCAGAGAGCTGTCAAAACAAAAACAAAACAAAATGGAGAAATGTTTCCCCTTTTGTATTTCAGCATCCAAGAAGGGATAGGAAAGGAGAAAGGGAAAGAGGAAAGACAAAGAAAAAGAAGGGAAGATGGGAAGAGAACAAGGAAGGAAAAAGAAGGAACGAAGGGAAAGAGCAAGGAAGGAAAAAGAAGGAAAGAAGGGAAGGAAGAAGAAAGGAGAAGGAAGGGAGAAGGAAAAATAAAGGAAGGAAGGCAAGAAGGAAGGAAGGAAGGAAGGAAGGAAGGAAGGAAGGAAGGAAGGAAGGAAGGAAGGAAGGAAGGAAAGAAAGGAAGGAGATTATAATGAGAGGGAAGGAGGGTCTGAGAGAAATCCTGCCTTAGCACTTGGCCACCACAGGTGCCCCCCTGACAGGAATGATGTTGAGCTGACCACGTCCACCCTGGCCATGCAACGAAATCAAGTTTGACACCCCGAGCTTAGACTGTTGTGTACAATCGTACCAATTGATTATATGTAGTACTTGATTTACAACATTTTGTTTAGCCCTCAAAGTTACAATGGCACTGAAAAAGTCCCTTATGAACATTTTTGCACACTTGTGACCATTGCAGCAACAACGGTCACGTGATCCAAATTCAGATGCTTGGCAATTGACTCATATTTACGATGGCGGCAGTGTCTTGTGGGTGGGGTCATGCAATCCCTTTTTGCGATCCCTTCTGACCAGCACAGTCAACGGGGAAACCGGATTAAGAACTGCCGTGAATTCCCTGAACAATGGTGGCAAGAAAGGACGTAAAATGAGGCAAAACTCAACTGTGCCACTTAGCAACCGAAATTTTGAGGCTCAGTGGTGGTGCTAAGTTGAGGACTAGCTGTGCTGCAGTTTATGGATCATGAAGAAAATGATGAGTATGAGCTTATGCCACAGCCAAATTAATTGCGTTGACACAACTGGTGTACCTCTGCTACAGTTGTGGAATTCAATTTTTTTTTTCCTACTGGTTCTGTGGGCATGGCTTGGTGGGTGTTGTGTGGCTTGGTGAGCAAGTTGTGGCTTGGTGGGTGTGGCGTGGCTTGGTGGGCATGGCAGGGGAAAGGTTACTGCAAAATCCCATTCCTTCCCCACCCCACTAACCTGCTTTCCAGCTCTGTTCTCCTGTGCAGGGCAACAAAAGAAGCCCCAGCCAATCAGCTGGGACTTGGGATGCAGAGAATAGATGTGGGCAGGGCCAGTCAGAGGTGGTATTTGCCGGTTCTCTGAACTACTCAAAATTTCCGCTACCGGTTCTCCAGAACTGGTCAGAACCTGCTGAGCGCCACCTCTGCTTTGCTAGTGAGAAGGTGACTCTTGAATGGTACAATTTGGGACACGTGACATTTTACCTCTAGGCTTTTCATGTCATAGAAATCGGTTTGATCTGACTTTCAGGTTGGCTGGCCAATAAACATGCCCATCAGTTGCCGAGGACAGATGCCCACAAGAAGAGGATGGAGGCCTTCATGAAGGAAATGAAAGCAGAAAGCATCAAGCAATTTCTTTAGTAAGCTAAACAGGACTATATGCCAGCCTTTGCAAAGGTTTTGGAATTATATCGCAATGAGATAGAGAAATAGTGATTTTAATGTACAGAAACAAACAAACACACAGACAGGCACAGAATAGCATACATCTTTCTCAGCCTTGTGCTCGGATGATAGGAATCTCTAGAAGACAGATCTGGAAGGGAGCAAGTTGGAAACCAATGTATGAGAGTCAGCTTCCCAACTTCAAAATTTGGTTGTGCAAATTGCTCCATCTCAAGGCTGCCTTCCTTCCTTCCTTCCTTCCTTCCTTCCTTCCTTCCTTCCTTCCTTCCTTCCTTCCTCCTTTCCTCTCTCCCTCCTTCATTCATTCATTCTTCCTCTCTCCTTCTGCTCTTTTCATCTTTCTTTTCCTTTGCAGAAAGTATAGAGCAGGGGTTGGCCACCTTAAACACGCAAAGAGTCATTTGAACTCGTTTCCCACAGAAAAAAAAAACACACCAGGAGCCCCAAAGCCCTTCCCATGCCTGACTATTTCCTGAGCGGCCACAAAACTAGCATGTGTAGTTGAATTAAACATTCTGTTTTCTTCTGAAATTTTTCTTTTCTTGGATTTACCCATGGTTGGCCTATCAGAGGTTGAAAAGCTCAATAAATTGTGCGCTGACAGGTGTCACACATGGGCAGTTGAGACATATTTTGAGCAACAGGGGAGCCACAGCAGAGGGTTGAAAGAGCCACATGCGGCTCTAGAGCCATGTGTTGCTAACTCCTGGTATAGAGCCTTTTAAAATGAGTTATGGAGCTTTCAAAAGCATCTGTGGCATCTTTGTTCTGCTTCTTTGCTCCATTTTATTTTTCGGCACATGCCAATGTACGTGTGTATGTGCATGGGTTTTAAATGAATGTCTGAACTTGTCCCCAGACTGAAGAGGTAATAGATTTTTCACAGTTGAAAGTTAAATTATACACATAGCAAGGGCTGTACACCATTAGTGGGATCCTACTTTAGTCGCTACTGGTTCGATGGATGATCACATGTGTGCACGCGCCCCTACTGCGCGCGCCCCTAACAAGCCAATCAGCTGAGAGGATGAAGAAACGAAAAGCTAGGAGTGACTCCACCCCATCTCATCCATGCACTTTTCGGCCTTTTATCCTCTCAGCTGATTGTGGGCGGCTTTTTTCCCCCTCCTCTCACCTGATCGGGGTCTTTTTTTACTACCGGTTCCACTGAACCGGTATTGATTTTTACTATTGGTTCACCCGAACTAGGCCGAACTGGTAGCATACTACTACTGGTGTACACCATCTTCTGTCCTGTTTCCATCCACACAGGATAATGTCAAGAAAACACACCCGAAGGCATTTTTGAGGCCTATCCCAGCACATCCAGCGCTGAACACAAAAGACAAATCTGAGTGACACAACTCAGTCACTCGATTCTGAGCCAACAACACATCTTCTGCATAACTTGACACCTCCAACCCACGTACATCTATTATCCCCAGAAACATCCTTTATACAGCCATCCATAAATAGATTAAACCACCAAAGAAGCATCACAGCCCCGTGTGTGTTACTGCCTGATGATTGTCAAACTGCTCACTGAGAATTTCATTTATTCTCCCACATGCCAAAGAGTAAAAATCTGTTCTGCATACTGCCCCACCCCCCCGCCCCCGGCCCATCTAAAAGCATACTATTTGGATTACTGCAATAAAACGCTTTATAGGGCTGCCCTTGAAGAACACAGAGAAGCTTTTGATAACAGGTAACAGATAATCAGAGTTGGAAGGGACCTTGAAGGTCCTCTAGTCCAACCCCCTGCCCAAGCGGGAGACCCTACACCATTTCTGACAGATGGGAGTCCAATCTCTTCTTGAAAGTCTCAAGTGATGGTGCTCCCACAACTTCCGAAGGCAATTTCTGTTCCATTGTTTGATTGTTCTCACTGTCAGAAAGTTTCTCCTTATTTCCAGGTTAAATCTCTCCTTGTTCAGTTTCCATCCATTATTCCTTGTCTGGCCTTCGGTTGCTTTAGAAAACAGCTTGACCTCTTCCTCTCTGTGGAAGCCCTTCAAATATTGGAAGACTGCTATCATGTCTCCCCTGGTTCTTCTCTTCACTAACTAGCCATGCCCAATTCCTGTAGCCATTCTTCATATGTTTTAGTCTCCAGTCCCCTTAATCACCCTGGTGGTTCTTCTCTGTACTTTTTCTAGAGTCTCAACATCTTTTTTATAGTGTGGTGGCCAAAACTGAGCTTCAACTGGGGCAGAATATGGTGGTGCAGCAGTCTTGGGCCTGTGCAAACATCACTACTACCCATGTTTTCCTGAAAATAAGACCCTGTCTAGTATTTTTTTTTTGCTGCCAAAGAAAGCACAAGGTCTTATTTTGGGGGGGTGTCATTCACTGATTCACCTCACTTGGGCGCATCACCTCTGGCATCCTTCTCGCTGTCAGAGTCCTTCAGGAATTTCTTCTGTGGCTGGCAAAGCTTTTCTGAAGGCCTCGGCAGCCGATAATAAAATTCCGGATTGATCCGGAGCTCTGTTATCATCTGCAGAAGCCTTCGGGAAAGCCTTGCTGGCTACAGAAGAAATAGGATGGCAAGGCAGGTGTGCATGAGGCCTGGCTGCAACTGTCCGAAGGTAAGTACTAGGGTAGCTCCAAGCTTAATTTTTACCCTTGCATCCTAGAGGGGGAGGGGTCTTAATTAGGGCTTATTTTGAGGGGGGGTAGGGCTTATAGTGGGACCACAGGTAAAACTCAAGCTAGGACTTACTTTCGAGGTAGGTTGTATTTTCAGGGAAAGACAGTACATGAATTGCAACGAGCCGGGGTGGTGCAGTGGTTAGAACGCTGTATTGCAGGCTACTTCTGCTGCCTCCAATTTGGCAGTTCGATCCTAACTAGCTCAAGGTTGACTCAGCCTTCCATCTTTCCAAGGTCAGTAAAATGAGGACCCAGATTGTTGTGGGCAATGTGCTGACTCTGTGAATCGCTTAGAAAGGGCTATAAAAGCACCGCGAAGTGCTATATAAGTCTAAGTGCTATTGCTTTTGGCTTCCACTAATGATTCTGGGTACAATCGAAGGTTATTTGTGGAGCTACCTCTAAGGGTTTCTGCCCATCTCACCAAATTATCTCCAGATTTCCTTTATTAAACATTACCCTCTTGTAAGAGTACGAGATGTGCTTTCTCTGTCATAGTAACTGCTCTATGGAACAGCTTCCTTCCACCAATAAGTTTTGGATGGTCCTAATCCTTTTGACTTTGTCCCTTAGTTTTAATTTTTGGGCTATTAGAGGAGTCCAATATAGCTGTAGGCTTTATGGAACTGAAAAAAGCCACTTATGCCCTCTTTTCACAGTTATGACCTTTGCAGCATCCCCATGATCATGTGATCAGAGTTCAGATGCTTGCCAACTGGTTCATATTTATGACCATTGATCAAGGTCATGTGATCAATTTTTGCAACCTTCAGACAAGCAAAGGCCATGGGGAAGCCAGATTCACTTAACACTTAACCAGGTTCTAACTTATCAACTGTGGTGATTCCCTTCACAACTATGGCAAGAAAGGTCGTGATATGGGGCAAAATGGCATTTAAGTAATGTCTCACTTAACAACAGAAATTTTGGGCTCGGCTGTGGTTGTAAGTCTAGGACTACCTGTATTGTTGACTGCCCAGAGTTACGCATTCAAGGTGGGAAGATCTGTAAAAGTTTTCAGCTAAGTAAAGATAAATAAATAAATGAATAAAAGTATAACCATCTGCCCAAAGATAAAGAAATGTATGTTTTCTACTATTAAGCCAATTACACCGTGTTCTTTCTTCTAGCAATTTCACCCAGCAACCTCACTTGGCCGGCACACAGGAGAATTTGCATCTAGCTGAACAGATACAAGCAAACTGGAAGGCATTTGGCCTAGATTCGGTCCATCTGGCTCCTTATGACGTTCTGCTTTCTTACCCCAATGAGACGAGTCCTAATTATATCGCACTCATTGATGAGCATGGCCAAGAGGTAAAGGAGAGGGGCTGTATTATGTGTACAGAGTAGGTTTCACAACCTGATACACTAGGCCAGGAGTGTCAAATTGAATTTCATCGATTGCGCTAAGTCCGTGATGGCGAACCTATGGCACACGTGACACAGGTGGCACGCAGAGCCATTTGTGCCGGCATGCAAGCTGTAGGCAAACTTACCTCACTGAGCATGCGCATACCTCACAGCTGATTTTTGGCTGGCTTGAGGCCTTTTTCGGCCTCCCGGAGGAAGGCTTCTGCAGGCTTTTCAGGACAAAAAGTAGGCCTGTTTTGTCACTTCCTGTTTTACCAAAAGTGATGAAACGGGCCTAGTTTTTGACCTGAAAATCCTGCAGAAGCCTGCAGAAGACTTCCTCAAGCCTCTGGGAGGCCAAAAAAGGCCTCAAATTGGCCAAAATCAGCTGTGAGGCTCAGTGCAGGTAAAGGGGCAGTGGGGGTGGGTGGGGATTGTGCGCACATGTGTAGGGGTGTGAGAGGGCATGCATTGCCTTCTGGGTGCTGGTACACGAGTGCAAGCATGCAAATGTGCACACAGTTTTTGGCACAGGAGCCCAAAAAGGTTAGCCACCAGTGCACTAAACTATCACACAGACTCCTTGTATGGTAGACAAACACAGCCATTGTTTCCAGAGTTTAGCTAAATTGGCTTCATTTTGATGGGCCCTTTGCAAATGCCCTCATCTGTTTCTTAAATGAATTTCCATCCCCTCCCTCAACCCACACCCAAGTTGGATACATCAAATGTTGCTTTTATATGCCATTCCCTCCCCACCTTTGTGACTTCTTTACTATCTAGATTTTCAACACATCACTCTCTGAGCCTGTTCCTGCAGGATATGAGACCATTGAAGACATTGTTCCACCCTATAGTGCTTTCTCAGCCAGAGGTGAGCCAGAGGTAAGGATTGAAGTTGGAAGGCATTGGGTCTGCATTCAGACCTGGCAAGGCTCTAAGACAGGGGTCTTCAAACTTGGCAGATTTAAGGCTTGTGGACTTCAACTCCCAGAATTCCTCCTCCAGTCATGTTAGCTCAAGAATTCTGGGAGTTGAAGTCCAAAAGTCTTAAACTTGCCAAGTTTGGAGACCTCTGATCTAAGACATAGGAAGATACAGCTACAGTTGTGTCAGGAGCACTGAATTGCTTCCTGGTTGAAAGGATTAATCTGTGACATCACCACTGCTTGGGGGACTCCCAGATGAGGAATCCTTTCATGACCCTATTCAATTGCCCAACAAAGAAGTACCCGTCTGTTTACTCACAGTTGCCCTGCTGGATTGGCAGGAGCTGGAGCAAGTGACGGGAGTTTACCCTGTCGCGCAGCAGCAACTGGGACTTGAACACTAGTCCGCCGATTGTTAGCCCAGCATCCTAACCACATAAGCTCAGGGGTGGGCTGCTCGGGGTTCACAGGGATTTGGGAAAACCCCTAACTAAAATTCTACACAGTTTGGAGAACCCTCTAATCCCACTCCCGCTTGGCCCCACCCACCCTGCCCCACCCTGCCCCATCCCTCCCCACGTGGCCTGTTTTGGATGCAAATAAATGCAGGGCTTAGAGAGGGCAACAAACAGGCCACCCAGAAGTTTGGGAAGGCCGGAAATGGGCCCGTTTCCGGCTTCCAGAGAGCCTCTGGAGCCCAGGGAGGGCAAAAATGCCTCCCCTGCCATGGTGCAGGAGGCTGACTAGGCCACATCCACATCCATGGCCACACCCACCCAGCAACCGGACAGAGAATCCCTTGCCCGCCCCTGTATAGGCCACCACACTCCCTCTGCCTTAAGAAGATGCAGCAGCTCTATTGGGCAAGTGCTAACCGAGAAGTCGTCTGTGAAATAACTGGACCAGGCATGGATGCCCCCAAGAGACATCCTAAAGCTGTGAAGGTTTGGGCAAGAATCCCTTTTAAACAGAAGGCTGAGTTTGGAAACAGAATTGCGTTCCAATGATGAATGTACAATTGCTCAAAGGTATAAACTTTTACTGAAATTTAAAACAGACGAACAAAATGAAGGAAAGCTCGGCTGAGTGGAAGCACTTTGCAACTTCCCAACGTCATGTGTTTGTGTCGTTGATACACCGTTTGTATTCCAGGGAGATTTGGTGTATGTGAATTATGGCAGGATAGAGGATTTCCACAGATTAGAGCGAGACATGGGAATTAATTGTTCCGGGAAAATTGTCATTGTCAGATATGGGAAGATCTTCAGAGGAAATAAGGTAAGAGATTGTGAGCTTTGCTTTTCAGGGGAATGCTTGTAAGAAACCGAAAAATGACTAGGGGACTGGAGGCTAAAACATATGAAAAACGGTTACAAGAATTAGTTAAATCTAAGGACTAGGGGTGACAGGATAGCAGTATTCCCATATCTCAGGGGCTGCCCCAAAGAAGCGGGAGTCAAACTATTCTCCAAAGCCCCTGAGAAGCGACGGATGGAAACTAATCAAGGAGAGAAGCAACCTGGAATTGAGGAGAAACTTCATGATAGTTGGAACAATTAATCAATGGTTGCCTCCAGAAGTTGAACTTCCAACGCTGGAAGTTTTATAGAAGAGACTGGACAATCATTTGTCCACAATGGTGGAGGCTTTCCTGCATGAGCAGGGAGTCAGGCTAGAAGACCTCTGAGGTCCCTTCCAACTCTGTTATTCTGTTCTGTTATTCGGTTCTATTGTATAACATAAGAGCCGTGGTGGCACAGTGGTTAGAGCTCAGTACTGCAGGCTACTTCTGCTGACTGCCGGCTGCCTCCAATTTGGCAGTCCGAATCTCACCAGGCTCAAGGTTGACTCAACCTTCCATCCTTCAGAGACGGGTTAAAATGAGGAGCCAGATTGTTATAGGGCAATAGGCTGACTCTGTAAACTGCTTAGAGAGGGCCGTAAAGCACTGTGAAACAGTGTATAGATCTAAGTGCTATTGCTATTCTACTAGTCAAACTGTGGAATTTTTTTAAAGCTATGTGGATATATAGTTTTATAGTTCACCAATCCTGTTTATTCCTAGGTGAAGAATGCTTACCTGGCTGGAGCCAAAGGCCTCATTTTATACTCGGACCCTGCTGATTCTTGTGCTCCTGGAGTTCAGCCTTACCCAGATGGCTGGAATCTGCCAGGAAGTGGAGCCCAACGTGGCAATGTCCTCCTTCTGGATGGTGCTGGAGATCCTCTCACTCCAGGATATCCAGCTAAAGGTGACCAGAGTAGAGGCCTCTGAGGGGATGAATCGGGGTGGGATCCTATTGGCGTAACAACCGATTCAGTGAGCGTGTGCTTATTGGGAACACAGTGGAATTAAACATTTTACTACTGGTTCTGTGGGCGTGTGCTTTGCCTCGCCTATCAGCTAAGCTACAAACAAAGGAAATAAAGGACAGAAAAGGGCAGGGGGACTGGACCAACTGCTCACCAGGGCTACCGGATCGCTAGAACCGGTGCAAACCAGCAACATATCACTGCTAATTGGGAGGCAAAGAAAAGATGACCTTATGGTTATCCAGGCCTTCGACTAAGTATGGTTTCAAAGGTGACAATCAGCCTCCTGAATTGTCCTCGGGATATAGTACAGTAATTGGTGCCTTTCTTACTCTAGAATATGCCTATCGCTTGAAGGAAGCTCAAAGTGCAGCAAACTTAAATATTCCTGTCCACCCCATTGGTTATCATGATGCTGAGAAGCTCTTAAAGTAAGTCCTAATGATGCGATCCTTATATCACTCTCGGTCAGTAGGCTGGGGGACTTGGTTGTAAATTCAAACTGTCACTATGCGACCAGCCATAAGTCAAGGTAGGACTTGTACTACTATTATGTAGGATGTAGAGAGAAAAGGAAGGCAGGCAGCAATAGATCCTATGCGACGAAAACTCTCTGCATCACAGTGAACCTTAATTTTGCAACACCTGCTTATGAAAGAGAGAAATCAGAAGAACACGCTGTATAAGGACCTGGCTTTCTTCAGCCTTATCCTTATTTATATGTGTGTATACAGTATACATATAAATATATTGATTGATTGATTGATTGATTGACTGATTGATTCATTCATTCTATCAGGGTTCCCACAGATGCCCTAATTAAACCATGAGCCTTGAGCCAAATTTCAAAAGAAATCTAGTTATTTATTACGAGCAACGTGTCAGCACATACCCAAATGAAGTCAGCTCTGCCCGACCTAATTTACAGCCCATCTATGAGCCTATTTCCCCACTCCCACCAGGGTGTGTCATAAATCACATTCTCCAATGCAGCACTTTCATGGGGCTGTAGAAATTATGCCTTTCTTGTTGGTCCCGGTAGCCTGGGATACAGCCTTGAAGAAAGTATGCGTGGAACGTGCTGCTGCTCCATCAGATTTTCCCACTCTGGCCTATGGCAACTCGAGAGCAGACCAGGAATGCTTTACAAGTTGACACCATTCATTCATTCATTCATTCATTCATTCATTCATTCATTCTCCTACCTTATTATTGCAATTCTTCTAAGCAATTGTGATGACCTGGGGTGTGGCACAAAGGCAACACAGTCAAATAAGCAAGAAGAGTCCCTTTATTATCTCCAACTTTGCCCTCAATGTCCAGATAACCTTTGGCTGGAGAAAAACTCTCCCAGGAACAGTCTTTAACTGGAGGAAATTCAGCCCGAAAACAAAATACATACAGACTGTAACTAAAAAAATCCAAACAAAGCACGCTGCAGTAATTAACTTGACAGGGCAGGAGAAGGAATTGCAGACTTGAAAGCACAGCAAAACACACACAGTTAGGAAGATACCAGGAACACAGATAAGTCTTGACGATACTGCATAATTCACAATTTGTTCCCAACAACTTGCTGTGCACAGCTTCCCTTTTTAAACACTGTGCTGCCAGCTGCAGCTAATGAAGGGAATCAGGGCCCTTTCCTCCTCCATAAGCCACACAACTCATGTTGCTCCCTTCTCCATTCCTCCCTGTGTGCCCTAAGATGAAGAGGGGGTGGGCCTGGGTCTTCCTCTGAATTCCCTCTGCCTTGCTCTACCTCTCCCCTGCTCTGCCCAGCCAGTCTTTTCCCTTCCCCAGTTTCTTCCACAACCAACAGAGCCACACTCCGACTCCCGGTCAGCTGCTCAGCCTCCCCCTCCGAATCAGATTCCAACAGGGGCATGATAGCAATGTTAGACTTCTCTATATCTATCTATCTATCTATCTATCTATCTATCTATCTATCTATCTATCTATCTATCTATCTATCTATCTATCTATCTATCTGAAGCATTAAGGGGATGAGAGTTAAAAATCTCCTCCCCATTTCAAATTAAGCATCCTTGTCAAAAAATATATATTTTCTTTTCTTGGAGAGTGAAACAATACTTTTTCTTTTTCTTCCAAGTCAACCTATTTTCTGAAATAAGAGGGTTGTCATTTTTCTCACTTCCAACAGGGAAATGGGAGGCGCTCCTGCACCTGATGACAGTTGGAAGGGGCAGCTTTCCGTGCCATATAACGTGGGACCTGGGTTTACGGGAACTTCTTCAAAAAGGTGAGGACAAGTTTCCCAGAAACTTTGGTAAAACTTGTTAAGAAGTAAATAATAAATAAAATAAAAGGACAGGGAAGAAAAAAAAAACATGTTCTCTTTTAGAATGGGATTGGTCAAGTGGTAACTGAGGACTGCTAGTCGACAGACTCTGTCTCTCATGAAAATGTAAGGTCCCAAAATGTACTTGAGTCCCCAGAATGCTGAAGAAACAGACCCAAGAAGAAGCTTGGAAAAAGTAACGGCTTTTATTTTGCAAAACAAAATTGCTGGGTAGACAATTTCCCACAGCATACGGACAGCAAGCATGCAATGGAAAAACCGCACCTTGGGGAAAGTGTGGCAACCTTTTATACCTTAAGACACATCAGCTTAGTACCCAATTGGCCCGTGCTTTCCTTGTAGCCCTGCATTGGCTGAGCAGTAAGGAACAGCGGGGGCTGGGGGCTTAGCAACACAGCAGAGAGGGTATTCAGCAGGTTCTGACCAGTTCTGGAGAACCAGGAGTGGAAATTTTGCATAGTTTGGAGAACCGGCAAATACCACCTCTGACTGGCCCCACCCTCATCTATTCTCTGCCTCCTGAGTCCCAGCTGATTGGCTGGGTTTTCTTTTATTGCCTGCACAGGAGAACAGAGCTGGGGATTTTGCAGTATCCTTCTCCTGCCCTGCCCACCAAGCCACACCCACCAAGCCACACCCACAGAACCAGTAGTAAAAAAAAATGTTGGATCCCACCACTGCAATACAGATATTTGCCCAATGTAACCCTGCCAGACCATGATATACATGGCACCAGGCACCAAGTTGTACAAAAAACAAACAAACCCCAAGATAGTATGAGTTAGTAGAAGCAAACAGCAGAGGCACATTCTAATCCTTACAGTAGCAAAGCAATTCTTACAGAAGCGAAATAGCAAGTTAAACTAATTTTACTGAGTCTATGATGATGTCCCTTCAAAATGAAATGAAGCAGCTGCTTGGGGTCCTACAGGTGACCCTCGCTTAGTGTCCATTTGAATTATGACTTCCCCCAGCCTCAAAACTTGAATGAAATGAAAATGTATGGCCTGGTTTTCACTGGCAATCTTCCTGAAGGACTTTCATCAGGTGCTGCCTTCAGGGGGGGAAAATCAGCAGCATTAAAAGGTAAAGGGTTCCCCTCATACATACGTGCTAGTCATTTCCAGCTCTAGAGGGCAGTGCTCATCTCCATTACAAAGCCGAAGAGCCAGCGCTGTCCGAAGACGTCTCCGTGGTCATGTGGCCGGCATGACTCAATGCTGAAGGCACCTTCCCACCAAAGTGGTCCCTATTTTTCTACTTGCATTTTTGCATGCTTTCGAACTGCTAGGTTGGCAGAAGTTGGGATAAGTAACGGGAGCTCACTCCATTACGCGGCGTCAGGGTTTCAAACAGCCGAACTACCAACCTTTTTGCTCGACAAGCTCAGCATCTTAGCCACTGAGCCGCTGCGTCCCTATAACAGCAGCGTTAGGGCATCGTACTGGGTTGTATGCCTATGTGTGGTACAATGAAGTGTAGTGCAGTATGTAAGCCCTGCTCTTTTTCAGAATCCAGCTGTTTCACTTTTAAGGATCTTTAGCCTGAGGGTAACACTAATTCTTTTTTCCCCCTTTAATTGCACTAGAAAAATAAGAATGCACATCTACAGCTTCAAACAAGTGAGACGGATTTACAATGTGATTGGAATTCTCCGAGGAGCAACAGAGCCAGGTAAAGTCTATCTTCCACATAGGTTTGTAAGATTTGGCTTTGCTTTATAATACATTTTCAAAGAACGGTTCCAGGAACTAATCAAATGAAAAGAAAGACTAGGGCTGACATACATGAATACATGGATGGATGGATGGATGGATGGATGGATGGATGGATGGATGGATGAATAATGAATGAATGAATGAATGAATGAATGAATGAATGAATGATTAGCCAAGTGTGAAGACAAGGAATTTGTCTTGGTGCAAATGCTCTCAGTATACATAAAAAGAAAAGATACATTTGTCAAGAATCATAAGGTACAGCACTTAAAATAGTCATAGGGTACAAATAAGCAATCAAATCATACTAGGAAACAGTCAATATAAATAGTAAGGATACAAGCAGCAAAGTTACAGTAATACAGTCACAAGTGGGAGGTGATAGGAACAATGAGAGGATTGATAGTAATGCAGATTTAGTAAATAGTTTGACAATGTTGAGGGAATTATTTGTTTAGCAGAGTGATGGCATTTGGGTAAAAACTGTCCTTGTGTCTAGTTGTTCTGGTGTGCAGGGCTCTATAGCGTCGTTTTGAGGGGAGGAGTTGAAACAGTTTATGTCCAGGATGTGAGGGATCTGTAAATATTTTCACAGCCCTCTTTTTGGCTCATGCAGTATACAGGTCCTCATTGAAAGGCAGGTTGGTAGCCATTGTTTTTTTCTGCAGTCCTAATGATTCTAATACTATACTTGATAGTATTTGAAGAGCTGTTACAGAGAAGAGGGAGTCAACCTATTCTCCACAGCACCTGAGGGCAGGACAAGAAGCAATGGATGGAAACTAATTAAGGAAAAAACCAACCTAGAACTAAGGAGAAAGTTCCTAACAAAGGGAACACAATTAGTCAGTGGGACAGCTTACCTCCAGAAGTTGTGGTTGCTCCATCACTGGAGGGTTTCAAGAAGAGAGTCAACAAGCTATTTGTCTGAAATGATACAGGGTTTCCTGCTTGAACTGAAAGTTGGACTAGAAGACCCTAAGGTCCTTTCCAACCCTATTATTCTGTGTTCTAAGATCAACTCTAGGGCACCCCAAATTTGTCCTTAGCATGGACAGCATTCAAAGCCTAGTCCTTGCTGACGGATGCCTTCAGGACATGCATGGGAATAGAACTGGACTCCAGAAGTGTTCCTGTAAATTAAGACAATCCTACTCAAGGGTATCAATTTCTCATTTAAGTGTCATTTTTAAAGCTCTAAAATAATAAAAGATAGGATTCATGGTGACCCTGCGCCTACCTTTTTACAGGCCACTTTTGGTGAACATTTACCAACTTCTGTAGAGATTCTCAGTCATTGCTATGACCTTTATTGTCAGAGTACAACATGTGTACAATGAGATTGCCTGAGCCTTCCTTCATGCACCTCCCCCCCCCCAACACAACTCACAGTGAGGACAGAAGTCCCTAACCCAATCTTATTACACTATGTGACCTTGTTGCACAACGTGCCGAACATCCAGGTCATGGTTGTCTCAAAGGTGCTTTTTCAAAAGGTAACCAGACTCTCTTGTTTTTATGTTGAAGACGTTTCGCTTCTCATCCAAGAAGCTTCTTCAGCTCTGACAGGAGAGTGGTAAATGGAAGGATTTATATTCCTTGCAGAAAGCTGGTCATTTGCATCCATTTAGAGGGTCATTGAAGCACTTGGAAGTTCCAAGTCTTTGGAAGCAACCTCCAAGTGCTTCAACGACCCTCTAAAAGAATGCAAATGACCAGCTGTCTGCAAGGAATATAAATCCTTCCAGTCCCAATCATCCTGTCAGAGCTGAAGAAGCTTCTTGGATGAGAAGTGAAACATCTTCAAATTTAAAACAACAACAAGAAAGTCCAGTTGCCTCCTGAAAAAAACACCTTTGGAGTTTACCAACTTCATTATCATAAAGTGAAGCTTTTCCATCCCTTTTGATCCAGATAGATACGTCATTTTGGGTGGCCACCGTGATTCATGGGTGTTTGGTGGGATTGATCCCCAAAGTGGAGCTGCGGTTGTTCATGAGGTCATCCGAAGTTTTGGGAAGCTGAAACAGGAAGGTAAGGCCAAACATCTTGAAGCTGCTGAAGTTGAGAACTAACCAAGAGAAAAATGGGAAGGTTTTGCGTGGGTTGTCTGTAAACACACGCCTTGCCTTCTGTCAAACGTTTTAAGTTATCTCAAACAATGCATCTAAAGAGCCATGGTGGTGCGGTGGTTGAGATGTAATACTGCAGGCTACCTCTGTTGATTGCAGGCTGCCAGCAGTTCAGCAGTTCGATTCTCATCAGCCTTCCATCCTCCCGAGGTCAATAAAATGAGGACGCAGATTGTCGGGGGCAATAGGCTGACGCTGTAAACTGCTGTAAAAGCACCACAAAGGGTATATGTCTAAGTCATCATCATCTTCATTTAACAATCCCATAATCCCTTGCGGGGTGGAGACTGGGCAACTGAATTCAGCTAGCAGAGTGTTTACTGGCCAGATGCCCTTCCTGTCACCAATGTGGAGTCTTGTTCAGCATATATATATTCTCATTGTGCCCAGAGAGAGAAATATCTGCCTCTACCTAGGATCAAACAAACAGCCTCCTGATTGTGAGGCGAGAGCTCCAACTCTAGGCCACCGCACCGCTGCTTATGTAAGTCCAAGCGCTACTGCTAAATAATGCAACTACGCAGCAATTTAAAACAGGAATCTAAACAAAGGTAGAAGAGCAGTTTTTGAGGGGTGCAGCTCCGATACAGAAAAAAAATAAGATGTTGGAAAGGTTTGTATCATCAACATTACTATTATCATTCTGATGCAAAGCTTTCTCAATTGCCTTCGTTGCCATACGTATTTGGCATAATATAACTTCACAGCTTCTGAAAGCAAACATTCTATACCAAGCGACCCATGCGGAATAACTGTTCCAGAATGCATTGTGCTGCAGGAATAGTAACCTAAGAAAGCAAAGACAAAAAAGGAAACATAAAAATGAAATCAATCCAATGAACATCAATCTAAAGGTTAGTCCATAGACACTTTTCTGGTTCCAATGGAAGAGATAAGTGGTAGGATTCAAAAAAAAATTTATTATTGGTTCTGTGGGTGTGGCTTGGTGGGAGTGGCTTGGTGGGCATGGCAGGGGAAGGATACTACAAAATCTCCATTCCCTCCCCACTCCTGGGGGAAGGTTACTGCAAAATCCCCATTCCCTCCCCACCCCACTAACCTGCTTTCCAGCTCCGTTCTCCTGTGCAGGGCAACAAAAAAAGACCCAGCCGATCAGCTGGGACTCGGGAGGCAGAGAAGAGATTGGGACAGGGCCAGTCAGAGGTGGTATTTGCTGGTTCTCTGAACTACCCCAAATTTCTGCTACCGGTTCTCCAGAACTGGTTAGAACCTGCTGAATACCACCTCTGGAAGAGATTTTGTGTAGCTCAGGATTGAACTATATGGAGTCCTTGGTGCTGATTGAGTTGCTTGTTTTCTGACAGCCATTTCATTACCCAGCTAGATAACATCATCAGTGCTGGTAAATATGGGGTTTGCTCACTGTCTATATACAGTAGTTTGCCCTGCTGGTGTTGCTGGGGTCATGTGGTTATTTGGGTACAGTTTACATATTTGATTTTTGTTTTATTTTGTTTTAGCATGATGTCAACTGGGACTACCCCTCTATATCCCACTTTTAAGGGCCTGCTTGTTATTCATAAACTGCTGAAAACAAATGAGAATTTAAACCAGAGGAAGCGGGGTACAGAATATTGTCATTTGGGCTGGCTTCACTCTCTGATGAATAATTTTTGACTATTAAACTAATGGTGCTTTAAATATTATAAATGTAGGTTGGCGACCCAGGAGGACAGTAATTTTTGCTAGTTGGGATGCTGAGGAGTTTGGCTTAATGGGATCAACAGAATGGGCAGAGGTAAGTCAACAAGGTTGATTATGTGTATTAACGTAAATTATTTTTCATGAAAATAATCCTGTACTTTTTTTTAAACTAGTGTCATTGTTTTAATTTTTTGCAAATATCTTCAATATCATGCAAATGGTTTTGATTTTGAGGACCCCGAGAGGGTTATAACTAATACAAATGATAAAAATGATTTATAACTAATACAAATAAGAGAAAAAAATCAAACTTTAAAATTCAGGATAATTATGGAGGTTAGTATAAATTGAGTGTCACCTGAGTGAGTTAGTTTTGTGATGGATCATTTAAAAGAGCAAAGCTATGCTGGCTGGAGAATTCTGGGAGTAGAAGTCCACAAGTCTTAAAGTTGCAAAGTTTGAAGACCTCTGCTATACAGATAGTCCTTCAACTTACAACCACAACTGAGCCCAAAATTCATGTTACTAAGTGAGACAGTTGTTAGGTGAGTTTTTCCCCACTTTATGACTTTTCTTGCTAAGTGAATCTGCAGTGAATCTGTTAAGTTGTTAAGTGAATCTGCAGTTGTTCATTTAGTAACATGGTTGTTAAGTGAATCTGGCTTCCTTATTGCTTTTGCTTTTCAGAAGGTTGCAATAGGTGGACACGTGACCCTGGGACACTGCAATTGTCATAAATACGAGTCAGTTGCTAAGCATCTTTATTTTGATCACGTGACCCTGGGGATGATTCAATGGTCATAAGAGTGAAAAATGGTTATAAATCATTTTTTCATTGCCATCGTAATTTGGTCACTAAATGAACTGTTGTAAGTTGAGGACAACCTGTATGTGAAAAGTAGTCCATAAATAAATATTTGTGCCCCTAATCTGAATTAGTTTTCCATTGTAGGAAAATGTCAAAATACTACAAGAGCGGGCTGTGGCCTACATCAATGCTGATTCTTCTATAGAAGGTAAAACACACTTGTGATTGGTCGTTTCTGAAATGCATTGGATAAAGTGCTTTGAAACTTCTGAACTTGCCAAACCTTCCTTCCTGGGGATTTAAGATTACATTTCAGTTGATATTGTGTTATAAAATTTAGATGAGAAATATGAGATTAGTGAAGTTTGCTCAAGCCCGAGATTTCTCTCAGCTCTGTAAACTAACTCAGAATAACTGAAGAACAAATATAGAAGGAGCTTTAGAGGTTCTCAGTCCAATCCCCTGCTCAAGCAGAAAATGCTGTACTATTTCAGATAAAAGGTTGTCCAAGAAAAAATTTCCAGAACAGTAAAAACAGGGTCACCAACCTTTTGGACCTCAGGGACCACCACATAATTTTAAATCCCACAGACCAGAGACCTTGGAAAAATCTCAAAAAAAGTCTGCAGGAAAATTCCCCACCCTGTTTTCCTACCGATCGATCATTCTTTATTTGGGATCTCAGGATACCGTCTCCAGCTCTGTTCTCAGGGAGAGAGAGAGAGAGAGAGAGAGACTGACTGACTTTTGGCTTCATGCAAGGAAAGCAGCAGAAGCAGCAGAAGTCTGCTGAAACTCCACCAGAAATGAGTCTTTGTGAGACTTGTCACGTCGGTGCAGCCTCTTGGAGCAAGAGGCCTTGCAGGGTCCCAAAGACTCATTTCTGGCAGAGTTTGGGGGAGAGAAAGAAAGACTTTTGCTGTTTTCCTTGCATGCAGCCAAAAGTAGAAGAAGAAAGAAGCAGAAAGAAGCAGACAGGTGAACAGGAGAGGAGCATGGGGCGAGTGGGGCAAGTTCCCCCCCACCCCTTTTCCCCATTCCCCTCACTACCTTGTGTTGTTCACAATGCAAGCAATGCAAGCCTTGTGTTCCCGCAGGCCACGTGGGCAGCACAGCCTTGTGTTCCCGTGCAGCCTGGATTAATTGCTTTGGGGGTGACATTTCTCTGTGGACCACCAACATTTTCTCGTGGACCATCAGTGGTCCCTGGCCCACTGGTTGGCGACCACTGAGTTAGAACCATATGAATGGTTGTGGGAACTGGGTATGCTTAGTCTAATGAAGAGAAGGATTAAGGGTGACACGATAGCAGCCTTCCAACATTTGAGGGGCTGCCACAAAGAAGAGGGGAACAAACTACTATATTTTCCAAAGCACCTGAGGGCAGGACAAGAAGTGATGGATCAAAACTGAACAAAGAGCAAACCAATGTAGAACTAAGGAGAAATTCCTGCCAATGAGAACAAATAATAAATAAAACAGCTTGCCTCCAGAAGTTGTGTGTGCTCCAACACTTGAATTTTTTAAGAAGAAGTTAGACAGTCATTTCTCTGAAATGCTATAGGGCCGTGAAGGCAAACCTATGGCATAAGCCATTTATGCCGGCATGCGAGCCGAGGCAAACTTACTTCACTGATCATGCATGTGCCTCACAGCTGATTTTCAGCTGGTTCGAGGCCTTTTTCGGCTTCTCAGAGGCTTGAAAAAAGCCTCTGCAGGCCAAATAGGCCCGTTTTGTCACTTCCTGTAATACCATCACTTCTGGTATTACAGGAAGTGATAAAATGGGCCTATTCGGCCTGCAGAGGTTTTTTTCCAAGCCACTGGGAGGCCGAAAAAGGCCTCAAACCAGCCGAAAATCAGCTGTGAGGTGCAGTGCAGGTAAGGGTGGGAGTGGTGTGGGGGGCATGGGGGATTGTGCGTGCATATGCGGAGGAGGGACACATTGCCTTCTGGGTGCTGGCATGCGAGCGCCAGCGCATGTGCAATTTTTGGCACAGGAGCCCAAAAAGGTTAGCCACTACTGCTATAGGGTCTCCAGCTTGGGCAGGGGGTTGGACTAGAAGACCTCCAAGATCTCTTCCAACTTTATTTTCCAAAAAAATCAAAAAGCATTAAAGCATTTTAAAAAAGTCAGAAACATAAGAACAATAGAAATCCACATTCAAACTATGTTGTTTGGGTTTCCCTCAAATAAAATTAATTTATTTAAAAGGATTCCTCCAAAAATACAATAAAGATAATGTCCTTTTCTTTTAGGTAACTACACTCTTCGAGTTGACTGTACCCCATCGATGCATAGCCTGGTATACAATCTAACTAAAGAGGTAAAATATGGACAGATGTGTGGTGAAGTCACAGATCAATATCTTATAGTTTTGGAGAAGAATTCAGAACAATTCTCCATAAGGTTCTTGGGAGCTTCAGATCTTTCACCTAACTTGCTTCATCCTGGTTTCTTTGTCTACCCTCAAAGATGTGTATTTTTACTAATTCAGATATTTGGGATCCCAATTGCACATTCTTTTATGGTACACTGCTGAAAATGACAATCTCTTGTTTTTTTGTTTAAAAAAAAGAGGATTCATAAAACTCTTGGAAAATAAATGAATGACATTGCAGCCAGCATTTCTTTACTGACAAATTCCATTTCTCTAGTTTTCAAAAATACAAGTGGTCAAGTGTAATAGTATGTGAGAATAACCTTGGGAGATGGAGGAGGAAGGTTTTCAATAAAATAGGATTAGTTCACCAAGGTATGCATCTTTTCGGAACAAGCTTGCAAGACTGAGAGTATTCATCCTCTCCTCTCTTTTCAGTCTCTGGAAAACTAGGGAGGGTCTTTTCTGAAACTCTTCCCATGCTTTGGAATCAGGAATGGGCTGCTGGGGGTTCGCAGGGGTTCAGGAAAACTCCTAGCTAAGATTCTGTGCGGTTTGGAGAACCCCCAAATCCCACCCCTGGCTGGCCCCACCCACCCCACCCCACCCCTCCCAGGAGTCCCCACATGGCCTGTTTTAGATGCAGTTAAATGCAGGGCACGTGCAGAGGCTCAGGGAGCGTGAAAAACGGGCCTCCCAGATGTCCAGGGAGGCCAGAAACAGGCCTGTTCCCAGCTTCCAGAGAGCCTCCGGAGTCTGGGGAGGCTATTTTCACTCTCCCGGATGCTCAAGAAAAGCCTCCGGAGTCTGGGGAGGGCAAAAATACCCCCCTGGCATAGTGCAGGAGGCCATCTAGGCCACACCCACCATGGCCACGCCCACCCAGCAACCGGGCAGAGAACCCCTTGCTAAAATTGCTGAAGCCCACCCCTGCATATGGAGTCCTAGGAGGTCCCTGAATTTGGTTGTTTTTCTGCAGATGTTTCATTATCCAGCTAGGTAACATCATCAGCGCTGGAAGGGAGTAGGGTATGCTCTCTGTTTATATGCTAGTCGTTTTTCCTGTCGATGTTAGCGGGAATGTTCTTGGTGGATCCTTAATAAGACTGTAGTTTGCTGTAGAATTAAAAAAAGTAGAATAAATTCACTAAATAAAATCAGAATGTTTAATGTGGCATAAAAGAATGAAAAACACGAATTCTACAGTTGTGAAAACCCTTTTCAACATTCTGGAAAATGGCTCCCTTTCAGAAAAAAACAGGAGTCTTCTTTTTGAAAAAGATGACATAGACCAGGGGGTCTCCATATTTGGCAACTTTAAGATTTGTGGACTTCAGCTCCCAGCATGTGTCCTGCCCTTTCAGTCCTGGAACTTGCCACGTTGAAGGCAACATCTGAATTCTGAGGATCTATTTGAATTCTCGGTACAATTTTAATCTTGAAATCTCAGTGTGGGAAAAGTCTTATAGAGATTCTCAGTCCTCCAGGTCCCAAAGGTACTTTTTTTTTTTCAAGAGGCAACTGGGCTTTCTTTGTTTTTCCTTGAAGATGAATCCAAGAAGCTTCTTAAATTCTAGAAGGAGAAGTGAACTGTCTTCCAGGAAAAATAAAGAAAGCCCAGTTGCCTCTTGAAAAAAAAAAAGCACCTTTGGATCAACATGAGAAGATTAAAGACTCAAAGGGCAGAATTAATAACTGCAGTTTGGTTGGTCTAGAACAGAGTTTTTCAACCTCAGCCAATGTAAGACGTATGGACTTCAACATACTGACTGGGAAATTCTGGCAAGGAAGTCCGCACTTCTAATAATTGCTGAAGTTGAAAAAACACTAGACTGGACAGAATGTTCTTTTAGACTGGTCAATACGGTGTAATTGAGTGTATTTTTCCGTTGAGCTCATACTTTGTCTGAGAAACGAAGGCCTTCCTGAATAACAATAATTAAAACCAGCTACTTTTCTTTTAGGCATGTAAATAGTACGGTACCTTGAAAAATAAAGATCATGCGGTTTGAATAATGACAGTGCACTGAAGCTTAGCTTAGGAATGCCAGTATAAGCAAGTCTAGTTTCATATAGAGTTGCCCTTATGATTAAGTAGATAAGATAGCTTGTAACCCACAATCTATGACTTTGCAAAAAGCCTGTTGCATCAGACACCAGCCTCCTTTAGTCCAGATGTGTTGGATTCCAAAATAACACCCCTGGGCATTGTATAATATAACTGGAGCAAACCAGTTGAGAAAGGCTATATTACACATTTCCCATTTAGATCATTGCAACACTGAATGCACACAGCAATTCAGATTCAATCTCCAAAGGTTGCTTGGAGCACACAGAAATGTGAATAGAGCACCTGTTTGTAATATCTTAAAGCAACAGCACCTTTTCCTGGGATCACATAGCTCCAGACAGATGCTATATTGTAATTCACGGTCCCAATTTTCCTCTTGAAAAATGTTAGCAATAGCACTTAGACTTATATACCTCTTCACAGTGCTTTACAGTCCTCTCTAAGTGATTTACAGAGTCTGCATATTGCCCCCAATTATCTGGGCCCTCATTTGACCGATCTTGGAAGGATAGGATAGGATAGAATAGAATAGAATAGAATAGAATAGAATAGAATAGAATAGAATAGAATAGAATTCTTTATTGGCCAAGTGTGCTTGGACACACAAGGAATTTGTCTTGGTGCAAATGCTCTCAGTATACATAAAAAAAGATACATTCATCAGGAGTTGAGAATCATAAGGTACAAACAACACTTAATGATCGTCATAGAGTACAATAAGCAATCAATCATACTAGGAAACAGTCAATCTAAATCGTAAGTATACAAGCGACAAAGTTACAGTCATACAGTCAAGTGGGAGGGGATGGGTGATAAGGAGTGATGACAAGATTAACAGAAATAGTAGTGCAGACTTTGTAAATAGTTGGACAGTGTTGAGGGAATTATTTATTTAGCAGAGTGATGGCATTTGGGATAAAGCTGTCCTTGTGTCTAGTTGTTCTGGTGTGCAGTGCTCTATAGCGTCGTTTTGAGGGAAGAAGTTGAAACTGTCTGGGATGTGAGGGGTCTGTAAATATTTTCACAGCCCTCTTTTAACTCATGCAGTATACAGGTCCTTGATTGTTGGTAGTAATTGTTTTTTCTGCAGTCCTAATTACTCTCTGAAGTCTGTGTCTGTCCTGTTGGGTTGCAGAACCAAACCAGGCAGTTATAGAGGTGCAGATGACAGACTCAATCATTCCTCTGTAGAACTGGATCAGTAACTCCTTGGGCAGTTTGAGCTTCCTGAGTTGGCACAGAAAGAACATTCTTTGTTGTGCTTTTTTGATGACTTTTTGATGTTAGGTGTCCATTTTAGGTCATGTGATATAGTAGAACCTAGAAATTTGAAGGTCTCTACTGTTGATACTGTGTTGCTTAGTATTGTAAGAGGTGGTAGTATGGGAGGGTTTCTTCTAAAGTCTATCATCATTTCTACGGTTTTGAGTGTGTTTAGTTCCAGATTGTTCTGGTTACACCACGAGGCAAGTTGTATAACCTCCTGTCTGTATGCAGATTCATCATTGTCCCGAATGAGACCAATCACTGTTGTGTCATCAGCAAACTTCAGTATTTTAACAGATGGATCGTTTGAGATGCAGTCATTGGTATATAGGGAGAAGAGAAGTGGAGAAAGCACACAGCCTTGCGGGGTGGGGGCGCTGTGCTGATTGTTCAGATATCTTACATGATTTTGCCTAGGTTCACCTGCTGCTTCCTGTCTGTTAGGAAGCTTATGATCCATTTACACGTGTGTTCAGGTACTGCTAGTTGGTTTAATTTACTTAGAAGTGTGTCTGGAATGATGGTATTGAATGCTCTACAAAGAGGACTCTTGCATAGGTATTTGGAGATTCAAGGTGTTGTAGGATGTAATGCAGAGCCATGTTTACAGCATCATCTGTTGATCTATTTGCTCGGTATGCAAACTGCATGGGATCTAACAGCGGATCCGTGATGGTTTTCAGGTGGGACAGCACAAGCCTTTAAAAGATTTTCATAACTACAGATGTTAGAGCAACTGGTCTGTAGTCATTCAGTTCCTTGATGGAGGGCTTATTTGGCACTGGGATGATAGTAGAACATGTGAAGCAGGAAGGAACATAGCACATCTCTAGTGATCTATTGAAGATTTGAATGAAGATGGGGGCCAATTGGTCAGCACAGACTTTTTAGCAAGAAGAAGTTATCTTGTCTGGCCCTGGTGCTTTTCCTGGCTTTTGTCTGTGTAATAGATCTTGCACTTCTTTTTCTGTGATCACCAAAGGTTGTGAATCCAATGGATTGGGGCCAGTTGTAGGAGGCTTGGCTGTTGTTGGTGTGTTTGAGATGTGGGTTGTGGAGATAGGTGGCTGTAATTTCCTTTCAAACCTGTAGTAAAACACATTCAGGTCATCTGCTAGTTGTTGATTTCCTTCTGCCTGGGAAGGAGGTTTGCTGAAGCCAGTGTTTTCATCACAGAACTTATATATTATAGTTATATCCTGAGACCAACTGTTGTTGATATATAAACATAATCCTCCACCCTTTGTTTTACCTGATGTCTCTTCAATTCTGACTGATCTAAATGTCTGAAATCCTGGGATGTATATGGTGTTGTCCCCATGAATTTGTGGATTAATCCAGGTTTCAGTAAAACAAAGAACAGCTGAATTGTAAAAATCAGAATTCCATCTATTTAAGAGATGAATTTCATCCATCTTGTTAGCAAGTGAGCGTAAATTAGTCAGAAAGATTGAAGGGAGAGGAGTTTTTTTTCCCCCTATTTCCCCCCTAGTCTGTTTAAAATTCCCACTCGTTTACCTCGTCTCCTTTATGGGCAAGGCCAGTTCTTTGCTTTCTTTGTTGTAATCCATAGCACCGGAGAATTAGTTAGAATCTCCTCCACATTTGCAAAGGCAGGTGGGGGTGAGGAATCAGAAAGCAGCTCCTTAAGGAAACGTTGCCTATTTCTTAGCAGATGATCTCATGAGTATGAAATCCGTAGTGGATTACAGATAATAATAAGCAATAAAGAAACCATTAGAGAGCATTTCAGTGAGGCAGCTGTTGTCGGTGCCATCCTGGCAGCAGTCCAAAGGCTGAATCAACCTTGAGCCAGACAGGATCGAACTGCTGTCAGTCAGCAGAGTTAGCCTGCAATACTGCATTCTAACCACTGCGCCACCACAGCTCTTGATAATAATGGTATGTCTTCCCTTTCTTCTATAGTTTCATTAACACAACACATGTCTTCGTAGATACCAAGTCCAGATGAAGGATTTGAAGACAGATCTCTTTTTGAAAGCTGGTATGAGAAAAACCCATCAAGGGAACATAAAGGCTTCCCAAGGTAAATGCCAAAACAGGAAAGGTACCTATCAGAGGCTGAGTTGTCCTGCAGAGAAGGGAGTGGATTTTTTGGTGGCAGCTGAGATGCAAATACAAAAGTGACAGTCCAAATATATTGGGACCTGTTCTGGAAGATAAAAAGCAGAAAAGCCAGTTTGGTGTAATGGTTAAGGTGCTGGCCTACAAACCAGGACACCATGAGTTATAGTGTCAACTCTGAAGCTGGTCTCACTGAGAGCATTTTTCAAGCTTCACTGGAGCTGAGGGATAGGGACAGGGGTGGGCTTCAAAAATATTAGCAAAGGGTTCTCTGCCTGGTTGCTGGGTGGGTGTGGCCATGGTGGGTATGGTCTAGTTGGCCTCTTGCACCACAGCAGGGTAGGCATTTTTGCCCTTCCCAGGCTCCGGAGGCTTTCCTTGAGCCTCCAGGAGGGTGAAAAGGGCCTCCCTGGCTCCAGAGGCTCCCTGGAATCCAGAAACAGGCCCACTTCCGGCCTTCTCAAACTTCTGGGAGGCCTGTTTTTTGCTGTCCCCAAGCCTCCGCAAGCATCCTGCACTTACCTGCATCGAAAACAGGCCACTTGGAGACTCCTGGGAGGGATGGGACAGGGTGGGTGGGATTTGGGGCTTCTCTGAACTGCACAGAATCTTACCTAGGGGCTCTCCCGAACCCCCAGCAGCCCACCCCTGGATAGGGAGGGGGGGGAATAGAGATAGCTGGGCTTTTGTAGCCAAAATAAAATTATTTTTCCTGTGAACCAAGGGCATTCCAATAGCTGGCTGGAGAGAGGAGGAGGAGGAGAGAAGTAACCAGGCAACCGACTAGCACCTAGATTGGACCATGTGACTTATTGTTTGGGAGGAAGGGAAATGTTTACTTTTTAATTAGATGAAAACCATGGGAACTCTCAGAGTCGGTTTTCACCAGTCTGTGCCAATATGATATCTCCAAATAAAACTGTCCTTTGAGGAATCTACCTGCCTCGGAGTTCTGTTTGCTATGGGTGTATTACTTGGAATGCTAACAACTAGTTTCACCTTAGGCCAGGCCTGTCAAACTGGCAGCCTGTGGGCCAAATGCATCACGCGCAGGCCACGCCCACCCCGGCCCCACAAAGGCAAAAAACATTGTGATACATCACGATACCTCATGTGATGCGATCAAGTTTGACACCCGGGCCTTAGGCATTAAAACCAGCCAATCACTAGAAGGCTGTGAGTTCTAGTTCCACCTTAGACATAAAACCTACCTGGGCGACTTCGGGCCAATCACCCTCTTATTAGCCCATCCCACCTCACAGGGTTGCTGTGGGAGAAACAGCAGCAGGAGGAAGAACTATTATATATGTTTACTGCCTGGATTTATACTTATAAAGTAATAAAGGCAGGCTAAAAATCTAATAAACACATCAAATAAGTAAAGTGGGTATTTGTCTCCATAATGCTCACGATAGTAATCGCTCAGGCAAAGGTATTCAATTTGGCTGGGGAAAACCTCTCCTTCCACATCTTTCAGAACATATTCAGATATGCATCCAACTTCCCCCTCTCTTTCTGATCTACACACTAGACTACTCTTCCCCTCTTTCTTCTGTAAATGATAAAATCAGCTTTATAAAGAAAAGAAAGAAAGAAGGAGATGGACAGATGGTCAGAACCTTTTTGAGATCTCTGGTGTCTCACCTTAAAATAATACTTTTATAATTCCTTACATCACTTGTTCCCCTTCCCCTGTTTTCTTTCCAACAGGATAAACAAACTGGGTTCCGGCAATGATTTTGAAGTCTTTTTCCAAAGGTTGGGAATTGCTTCTGGTAGAGCCCGTTACACTAAAAACTTTGTAAGCTTGTTCAAATAATTTTTGGGAAGGGTGGTGCTTTCGAGTGAGTGTTGACACCTGGTGTCTGCCTGGACCAATCCCTGCAGATTTCTTGGGAAGAGTTTGGAAGTGGTTTGCTATTGCCTCCTTCTTAGGGATGACAGAGACTGACTGGCTCAAGGTCTCCTAGCTGTACGCAAAGCAGGACTAGAACTAACAAGTCTCCAGATTTCTAGTCTGGTTCCTTAACCACCAAACCCGCTCTCTGTTCAAAGAATAGCCTGAAGAAATCTAACTGAAACTGCCTTCTGAAACCTAAAACTCTCCAGATGTTGGATTATGGAAACTGCAATTCCGGCCATGTGAAACACGCCCAAAACGAGAAAGCTGTGAGCATTCCATGTGGAGAATCTGAAATCTTTCCACTTCAAAGATAAGAATTACCTGTGAAAGTCCATTTTTCTTATCTCAAGTATTTCCCAACTGTTTGGAAGATGTAAATTATCTAAGAATTTAATTCCAGTGGAAACAGATGGCCTTTCCCATGTCAAGAGTGTACAATCCACAACCCTGTTTGCAGAAATCTTATTGAAAGAGCCCAAGGCAATACCGTATTAAGTAAAATATAATTTGGGCCTCACCTTAGGTCATCTAGCTATAAAAGGAGAGGTTAAAGATCTTCAAAGCTGCTTATTAAATCACTTTTCTTATTTAGTCTATTGATTTATAGTTAAAGGCCCAACAATAAGGGAAGAAATAACAAGCAAAATAAATATTTGAACATGACAATATAATACAGAGTAAAAGAAGCAACATAATAAAAGGAAGATTGAAGACAAAGACCTAGCTTATATAACCCTAGTGTTTCTCAAATTTGGCAACTTTAAGTTGTGTGGACTTCAACTCCCAGAATACACTAGGTGGCAAGGCTATAAGTTTGAGTCCTGCCTTGGCTATGAAAGCCATTTGGGTGACTTTGGGCCAGTCACTCCCTATCAGTCCAACTTATCTCAGAAGGATCTTGTTGTGAGAAAAATAGAAGAAGAAGGAACATTAGGTTTGTTCATCACCTTGAACTATTTATAAAAATAATAAAGGCGGGGTAACAATTTTTTTTTAAAAAGAACTCATATTCAAATCAGCAACAATTTATCATTTGCAATGAGCAAATGATCAAACCCTGGGAAGTCTGTAGAGATTCTCAGTCACCAGGTACTTTTTTCAGGAGACAATTGGATTTTTTTTTCTTTCGAAGATGTTTCGTTTATCATCCAAGAAGCTTCTTCCGCTCTGTAAGACTTTTAGCTATACAGTTTGGGGTGAACACCCTTTGGATGGTGTGGGAGTAGGAGTGGACTTCCAGAGGGAAAAAAAATTGAAGGCCACAGGAACCAGAAGCACTACTCAGGAGATCTTGAGGAAACAAGTGCTTCAACGACCCTCTAAAAGGATGCAAATGACCAGCTGTCTGCAAGGAATATAAATCCTTCCATTCCCCACCATCCTGTCAGAGCTGAAGAAGCTTCTTGGATGAGAAGCGAAACGTCTTCAAAAGAAAAAAACAAGAAAGTCCAGTTGCCTCCTGAAAAAAAAAAACACCTTTGGTAAAACCTTGGGAAATAATTAATGCAATGCAAGTGAAATATCAATTGAAATTAGAGTGCATCTGATAATCCTTTTTAGCGCATTTGCAATCCAAGCCATCCAGTTCAGCCACAATGTATTATTAGCTCTTAGGACAGATCTGTGAACATACCCATTTTATTTTGCTAATTGAAGCGTTGGATACGTTGTGCAAACCCCTCCTTCTTGGTGTATGAACGTTGTTCAATAACCAAAACGGAGCCCACGTAGGCTGACATCTTTCTTTCCAGAAAGTGGACACATTCAGCAGCTACCCAGTTTATCACAGTGTCTATGAGACGTACGAGATCGTGGAAAAGTTTTATGACCCAACTTTCAAGAATCACTTGGCTGTAGCCCAAGTGCGAGGCGGGCTGGTGTTTGAGCTGGCTGAGGCTGTCATCCTCCCTTTCGACTGCAGAGATTACGCCAGGGCACTTAATAGCTATGTGGATATCATTTACAACATAACCACAAAACATCGGGCAGCGATGAAGTACACCAAGTATCATTAGGTAAGCAGACAAATCTCCAACATCAAGGTAGGATCTTCAATAACACACAGCATTCCTCACTGATTCCTTTGATCTACTTGTTGTGAAAGTGAGTTCTCAGGCAGTCAGTGAAAAATAACATCTGACCATTGCAAAGCAACAGAGTAACAGTCGGAAGGGACCTTGGAGGTCTTCTAGTCCAGCCCCAGCTCAAGCAGGAAACCTTATACCATTTCAGACAAATGGCTGTCCAATTTCTTCTTAAAAGCCTCCAGTGATGGGAGCATCCACAACTTTTGGAGGCAAGGTGTCCCACTGATTGATAGTTCTCACTGCCATTTCACCTTAATTCTAGGTTGGTTCTCTCCTTGATTTTTATTTACTTTTTATTTTATTTGTTTGTCAAGCATGTATGAGAAAACAAGTATAAGTATGAACATAACGTATAAACATATAAGTATAAACTGGTATAAGTATATACATTGTAAATGAGTATGAATAAACGGGAACAGTAGGGCAGGGATGGTAGGCATGCTGGTGCGCTTATGCACACCCCCTTACAGACCTCTTAGGAATGGAGTGAGGTCCATGGTAGACAGCTTAAGGCAAGGGTGGGATTCTACGGGTTCGCACCTATTCGCTAGAACCGGTTGTTAACATTCTAAGCAGTTCGGAGAACTGGTTGTTAAAAGAAATTCCTGGCCTAATCCTGTAAGGAAGGCAGGAAGGAAATATTCTGGTGTTGCCAGAATGCCAACTGCCTCTCCATTAACCCTTATTACATTCTTGGCAGGACTAGACTTCCTATCTCTGGAACTTCTCTGGAGTTTTTTCCCCTCCTTTGAAGGTACTTTGCTTGTGTGGAGTGACCATTCAAAGTTACAATGGTACTAAAAAAAGTGACTTATGACCATTTTTCACACTTATGACTGTTGCAGCATCTCCACAGTCATGAGAGGCCAGGCGAGGAGATGCGTGCCTCGATGTGAGTGATATGATGTTGAGCGAGCCAATCATGACCACGCCCAGCCCTCCATAACATGACCACCAAGCCACATCCACCCAGTCACATGACCACCAAGCCATGCCCACCAACTAAGCCACGCCCACAAAACTGCTTGTTAAAAAATTTGAATCCCACCCCTGGTTTAAAGTTAAAGTTTTGGGGGTTTGAGGATGTAACAACAGTCAGGTAGTGAGTTCCAAGCATTGGCCACTCTGTTGCTGATAAGTTTCTATCCATTGCTTCTTGTCCTGCCTTCTTCAGGTGCTTTGGAAAATCGGTTGACCCCTTCTTCTTTGTGGCAATCCCTCAGATATTGGAAGAACCCTTAATTCTTCTCTTAGTTACCTCCAACCATTCCTTGTATGGTTCTAAATCAGGGGTCTCAAACTCAATTTACCTGGGGGCCACTGGAGGCAGAGTCTGGGTGAGGCTGGGATTCCATAAAAAACGTTGTTAAAAAAATATCCTCAAATGTTATACTTTCATATCACGGTGGGGGCCACAGGGTATCGTCCTGAAGGCCGCAATTGGCCCACAGGCCGCGAGAATGAGACCTCTGTTCTAAATGTTCCAAATGAGAAAACTTCTATAAAAAAGAGAGGCCTCAGTAATCTGTTACATAGGCCCAAGAGTTTATCTTGTCTGCATCTCTAAACCAGGGTTGGACATTATGGCGACTTTATGATCTGTGGGCTTCAATTCATGCTGGCTCAGGAATTCTGGGAATTGAAGTCCACAAGTCATAAAGTTGCCATAGTTGCCCATCCATGATTAGAGTTTGCTCTTGAAACCCAGAAGTTGATAGAACCTTTTAATTAGAGCTTCCTCATCTTTCTTCAAAAAATATTAATTAAGGGCCCCTTGGATTCTTGTGGGGTCACCTCCAGTACTCCCTGTTGGGTGAATCCCGATAGCAGCTATGTGAAGAATACCTACTTAACAATTCTTTCTCTCCAGTACTTTTTTTAAAAAAATATTAGATATACAAAATGACTCCCTTGACTGGGTGCAGCCTGGGTATCACCAAGGGTCTTTGGGGGTTAGATTTAGCCCTTGTGAGTTAATTGACTGGGTCAATTGGATCCTTTTTTGGTGTAACCTCCTCACTGTTTCAGCCAAATATATTGGGGAAGGGAAATGCTTACCACAACTGTACATGTTCCAGATATATTGTGAACTTTGTCCAAAGCAGTTACCTCAAAAAAATGAAGATTAGTATCAGGGAATCGAGACCTAAATGTTCTCCCTACTTGTGATTTAGGGAAAGTCCTAAAGCTGCTGTAGATCTAGAGTCACTCCATGAAGCAAATGATAAACTCAGAAACACACATAATTATTTCATGAAACTTAGTTCCACAAGATATGGAGGCAACAAGAATGCAACTATCTAATGCAACTGGCTAATAGAGAGGATAAAACATCACCAGGAGCGGAGGCAATCCTGTAAAACAGAATTACAGGTAGTCCTCAACTTAGAGCAGTTCATTTAGTGACCGTTCAAAGTTACAACAGCATTGAAAAAAGTGACGTGACTGTTTTTCACACTTATGACCATTGCCACATTCTGCGACCTTCTGACAAGCAAAGCCAGATTCACTTAACCACCATGTGACTAACTTATCGGCTGCTGTGATTCATTTAGAGACTGTGACAAGAAAGGTCGTAAAATAGGGTAAAACTCATTTAACAAATGTCTCACTTAACAGAAATTTGTGGTATCCTTACAAACATAGACAGCCGTATGTGCTGCTTTTATCAAAATGGGACCTCCATTCCCCTTTCCAATTCGGTGTACATAAAATATGAACCAAGCTGCAGATAACTCCTAGTTCAAGTGTAGCCACTGCACCCAAAGGCAAGAGATTTAACAGATTAACAGAGTTGGAAGGGACCTTGTAGGTCATCTAGTCTAACCCTCCGCCCAAGCAGGAGACCCTACACCATTCCTGACAGATGGCAATCCAGACTCTTCTTGAAAGCCTCCAGTGATGAAGCTCCCACAACTTCTGAAGACAGCTTCTGTTCCATGGGTTGATTGTTCTCAATTGTCAGAAAATTTCTCCTTATTTCTAGGTTGAATCTCTCCTTGGTCAGTTTCCATCCATTATTCCTTGTATGGCATTCAGGAGATTAACTAACAGGTCCTGAAAAGACTGTGTCATGCAGTTTTCGTCTTTTCCTATGTCATCAGCATCTGCTGACCTAGTCACCTTGGCTTGCCAAAGTAGACAATCCTTTGTTTTTTCAGTTAACTGCTGTGAAACAAAAACTACCTTAGAGTGAATAATTGTTGACCTCTTCCTACTGTTTGTTTACATGGGCTTCCTGCCATAATACAATTACTTTCTCAGTTTGGGCACTGTCTCAGAACTCCAGTATGCTAGGCCATTATGGAAAATTCTGAATTATAATTCTTATATCTCTAAAAAGCATGGGGAGTAAAGCAATGGTGGGATTCAAATTGCTACCAATTCTGTGGGTGTGGCTTGGTGGGCTTGGTGTGGCTTGGTGGGCGTGGCAGGGGAAGAATACTATAAAATCTCCATTCTCACCCCATGCCAGGGGAAGGTTACTGCAAAATCCCACTCCCTCCCCACCTACTAACCTGCTTTTCAGCTCTGTTCTCCTGTGCAGGGCAACAAAAGAAGACCCAGTCAATCAGCTGGGACTCAGGAGGTAGAGAATAGATGGGGGCGGGGCCAGTCAGAGGTGGGATTTGCCGGTTCTCCGAACTACTGAAAATTTCCGCTACCAGTTCCCCAGAACTGGTCAGAACCTGCTGAATTCTACATCTGGAATGAGGGATGTGAGAGCCACAAGTTCTCTGCACTTGAGCTAATATTATGGAAACAATAAAAGTAAGAGTCTCATAATTTAGCATTTTCTCGTCTTCATTATTCCAGATTTGCTTCGGGATTCCGTAAAGGCATTTTCAGAAGTGGCTAATGACTTTCATCGCAGACTTGAATTAGTGGACATCCATAAGTAAGTCTCCTAATTTTCTGGCCATTCAGATAAGATATCCTCCATTCTCCTGATAATAATTGAAGTTGAAGGGATCCTTGTAATTTCCATCTTGAGAAAGTTCAGTTAAAATATCCTCTCTCATCTTTGCTTGGTTTTCCGAAGTCTGTGCATCCTGATCAAAAGCCATATTCCCTCTAACATTGTCTTTTCAATTATCTAATTTCCAGCCCACTTGAAGTAAGATCTTGGAATGATCAACTGATGTTCTTGGAAAGGGCATTTATTGATCCTCTTGGATTGCCTGGCAGACCATTTTATAGGTAAGGAGAAAAATATATATTTATTTCTTCAATTTCTATAGCCACCTAACTCAACTCAGCGATTCAGGATGGCTTGTCAACCTTCTTTCCATTCTCCCAGTCTTAAAGGTCCTTATATATCATAAGAACATAAACAGTGACCTTTTGGACTAGACTTCTGGCCCATCTAGTTCATAATGTGTTCTCACAGTGACCAACCAATGGCTTAAAGAAGCCCATTGGGTCTCCCAGCTGATGGCCTTCAAAGTTTTTAACAAGAAATTGCCTTGTCCATCATATCATGATGGATTTGTTTGAAAAAAACAACCCATCCAGATATTTACCTGAAAGGTAATGAAGTCCAAATAAGCCATAGAGGTCATTCTATCAGGTGTAAAGATGGTCAGTTGAGATATGGAAACTAAACAATGGAGGAGAAGACTTGGTGTCTCCTAATCTTTGAACTGCTTCTTAAAAACAAATCTTGAGATCTTCTTCAAAAGAGATCTTTCATCTACCAGTCTAATCCTTTGGGCTTTCAGAATGCATCTGGTTATTGATTAGGTGACATTGAATGTAGACTAGGTGAGCCTCTGGCCTGATTCAATGAAGTCCTTCTTAATGTTTTGAAGGCAGCGGGTTAGAGAATGCCGATTTGTTTCAAGCCTTGAGAACTTCTGTTCTAAATCATGTGATTCCAATGGTCAATTGACCTGACTGCTTTTTTTTCTAGACACATCATCTTTGCTCCAAACAGTCACAACAAATACGCTGGAGTGTCCTTCCCTGGGATCTATGATGCCCTGTTTGACATTGATCACAAAGCAGACCAAGAGAAAGCGTGGGAAGAAGTGAAGAAGCAGATCTTCATTGCTGCTTTCACAATAACAGCTGCAGCTGGGACTCTCAAAGAAACACCATGATTTGCTAGACACCATGTTTTCATAGTTCTCGGGTCAACGCTACTTCAGTTGGATCTTGCTGACATCATGATTAACTTGTTGTGCTCCTAGTAGATTAAAGATCATTAAGTACACGCTGGCTAAAAGAGCCATTCAGCCCAAGCTGAAGCCAATATTATTCATCCATATGGATGCTCCCGTGAAATTCTTTGCTCTCACTGTCTATCCAGAAAATAGCTCCGATGAGTTAAATTGTTGTTAGATGATCTGCTGACATTGAGAAAAATCTCCATGTTTTTTAGACCTGGGCAGGTGGGAAGAAGAGGTGGGAAGAGATTGAAACAATCTTTGATGATTGTTTTTCTGATCACCAAAGCTAATGTAATGAAAAAAAAAACCCCACCCCTGCTTAAAACATGGGTTTTATCTGGACCATAACTTCTATGAAGATTTTATCTAGGACTTTAATACCTGTTGACCTTAAGTGACACAAACACACACCTGTTGTAGGTTTATTTGGGCATGGTGACAGAGTTGAGGATGAGATGATATAGTTGCTATAACAAGGGTCCTTTTTTATTACAACAGGATCCAATGTTAAGATATTAAACTCAAGACTGAAATTCTGTCCTTCTTTGCTCTTATGAGATATCATTTAATAGTATTTCATCTTCCTATAATTAAGTTTTCTACCTCAATATTCTTTGTTGGTTGTTTCTTTTCCTCTTCTTTAAGGATTATCTCTGTGGGCTGTTTTTCCTTCTTTGCTTCTTTTCAACTCTTTTCTCTTTGCTCTTCATTTTAGGTATCACAATTCTTGCATGCCATAGACTATTTTTAACCATCTGATTTTGGAGCTTTAATGGCAGGAAGGTCAAAGGTATTTTCGCCCCTCAAGTCCCTTTGTGTACAAAACCATCAAGTTTTAATTAATATTTCAATCCAAAACTGTCAATATGCAAGGTTAATTTTATGGAGCTACAGTAGGTAGCCATACTTTCTCATCTCCATATCTAATCTCCATGATGCAAGGACTTACCTCTCTGCAGAAGGCTTTCATGCTGAGAAAGCTGGGAGTAAAAAGAAGAAGAAGACAACCAGCAACAAGGTGGATGGATTCAGTGGCAGGGATGATACAAGTGAGGGATTGCCAGAGAGGTCCAACAGAGTCACATATGACTCAAAAATTAAAAGATCTGATGAAGGAGAAGCCATCTTGATTTGACCCCCTGCCTCCAAGGATGCCTTTCTTATGGCATTCATTCAAGTTAAGCTTCATTTCTTGTGATTTGAAATAACCTTCAGGTATTATGAAAAAAAATGCTCTCATTCATTCAGTCATTCATTAGTTGATTGATTGATTGATTGATTCATTCATTCTTTCATTCATTCAATGTGTATAGATGTCCATCCCACATTTGTGACTCTGAACAGCTCATATAATTAAAATACAACCAGGAAACAAAAAACAGAGTTCAATAACAAACATAATAACTCCCCTTTAACACCCAATTAAAACCATATATTGTTTTATTTTTCATCACTTTATTTCATAACATGCAACATCTCATGGTTGCCTAAGTTGTTTGCACAATGCATGGAAAAATAGGGTGGGACTTCAATTGGATGATCATAGCTGCCATCTTGACGTTTTATCCCAACCCAACCTCAAAGGGGACCTATTCTATAATATGTCAGATGAACACAGGATGACCCTAGCATGAATTCTAGCAATGTCTATAGAGATAGTCTTTGACTTACTATCTCAATTGGGACCAGAGCAAGCAAACGGTGTTCTCTTCAAATTAGCAAGAGCATTGAGGCTTATATACTCCCCCATAACACTTTTCAGAACTCTCTGTGTGGTTTACAATGTAAAAGCATTATTTGCATATGGCCCCCAACAATCTGGGGTCCTCATTTTACCGACCTTGGAAGGATGGAAGGCTGAGTCAACCTGGAACTCCATCAGGATCGAACTCCAGGCTGTGGGCAGACTTTGCTTGCAATACTGCAGTTCAACCACTTTGCCATCAGGGGATACAACGCCCTAGTGTACATTAAATACAGCGTTTTGTGGACTTCCTTAACAGTGCTTTGGTAAGCGTGGATTTAAGAGTCAATGTGTTCTATGAAGAATTGAAATACTAGGCCAGTAACAAATCTAGGAAATGTATGTAGTTCCTAAGACAACACCAATTTGATGACACAAACGCAGGGATGGGCTGCTACCGGTTCATCCCGGTTCAAGTGAACCAGAACCAAACCGGTAGCTAATTTTATGGCTGGTTCAGTGAACCGGCAAATCCCATCCCTGGGTGACCCCTCCCCTCCCAGGAGTCCCCACACAACCCATTTGGGATCCCAGGTAAGTACAGGGCCCATGTGGAGGCTCAAGGATGGCAAAAAATGGGCCTCCCGGAGGCTCCGGAAGACCAGAAATGGGTTCGTTTCTGGCCTCCAGAGGGCTTCTGGAGCCTGGGGAGACTGTTTTTGACCTCCTGGAGGCATGAGGAAAGGCTCTGCAGCCCGGGGAGATCAAAAATACCCCTCTACCATGGTGCAGGAGGCTGATTAGGTCACACCCACCATGGCCATGCCCACTCAGCAACCAGGCAGAGAACCGGTTGCTAAAATTTTTGAAGCCCACCCGTGAACAAATGAATTAGACAATAAAAAAAAAGTGTTCTATGATCACAGCTTCATTGGAAATTCAAAAGTGGGTTGGAGAGAAAGGACCAGCCTCCTTATAACCAATCAGTGGAAAGATTGTTTGCAGATTTGCCACCTGCTGAACTTCAAAGGTGTTCTGATGAAGAAGAGTGGGTGGAGAGGGGAGAATAATAATAGAATCATAGGGCTGGAAGAAACCTTGGACATCTTCTCATCCAACACCGTGCCCAATGGTGAGATACAACCGGTATAACGACCAGTTCAATGAGTGTGCGCTTCGCGCACGCAACATTTGAAAACCACCCATTTTCAGCTCTAAGACTTACCTTCTACTGCAGCCCCGGTGAATAAAACAGCTGAGGCACGGGAATCTGTTGTGCCGCGCGAATCAGCTGACCTGCAAAACACGGAAATAAAGGACAGACTAGGGCCAGAGCAGCGGGGCGGGGCCAAATGATCGCCGAAACTACCGCATCACCTGAACCAGTGCAAACTGGTAGAATCCCACCCCTGTCCAAGGCAGAAGATGTTACTGGGCCCCAAACGAAGGAGCATCCAATCTTTCCTTGAATATCTCCAGGAATAGAGCAGCTCACAATTTTACCAGAGTAATTTCCCTTTTTAAATATTAGAACGTGTACCTAACTGTATTTGACTAAATCCCAAACAGCTGGCTGAGAATGGAGAACAGAAGAATCAGGGAGAAGACCAGGGATGGGCTGCTGGGGGGTTCGCAGGGGTTCGGGAGAGTCCCTAGCTAAGATTCTGCACAGTTTGGAAAACCCCAAAATCCCACCCCTGGCTGGCCCCACCTACCCCACCTCACCCTTCCCAGGAGTCCCCACTTGGCCCGTTTTGGATGCAGGTAAGTGGAGGGCACGCACAGAGGCTGGGGGAGGGTGAAAAACGAGACTCCTGGAAGTTCAGGAAGGCCAGAAACGGGCCTGTTTCCGGCTTCCAGAGAGCCTCCAGAGCCCGGGGAGGCCATTGTCACCCTCCCAGAGGCTCAAGGAAATCCTCCAGAGGGGTCCCCCCCGCCCCGCCATGGTACAGGAGGCTAACTAGGCCACGCCCACCATGGTCACACCCACCCAGCAACTGGGCAGAGAATCCGTTGCTAAAATGTTTGAATCCCACCCCTGGAGAAGACAGACTTCCAGCCATTGGCAAAAAGACAAACAAGGCCCAGAAATTGACAGTTGAGCTACCTTTATCCAGCTGTACAAACAAATTGCCCCACCCTTCAACCCTGCCTGGCCTTGGAACACCTTAGTGCTTCAGGCTGTGAAGAGAGCTGGTTCTTCCAGCTGTAATAACAGCTGGGAAGAAAGAAAGAAAGAAAGAAAGAAAGAAAGAAAGAAAGAAAGAAAGAAAGAAAGAAAGAAAGAAAGAAAGAAATGATTCACACATGTTAGATGTTTTCTACCTACTCACAACTGAAGGAACTATTCTAGACAGTTGTCCCAAAGGTGCTTCCTGCTGCCACCACCACCAAAAGGCAACTGGATTTCCTTGGGTTTTTTTCCGTTGAAAACATTTTTTTTGCTTCTCATCCAGGAAGGTTCTTCAGTTCATGGACAACTCATGCCAGGCTCAGGAATTGTGGGAGTTGAACTCCGCAGGTCAAAAATGGGTCATACTTTCTCACCCCAATCTCAGCTTCCAAAGAACAGGAAGTTGGCTGAAACAATGGATGCTGCTGAGAGTGAAGTTTCATTTTTAGCAAAATTGCCCAGTTCCTGAATGAAGATAAGATTAACTGCCTCTTGCTTACAAAGGGAGAGAGCCATAGAGACTGTGGGTGGCGGGGGACGGTTTGGATCATAACTTTTCTTTGGGGAGGGGGGAGGGGACCAGGCAGAACTTAATAAAGAATATAAATAACATTCCCCATTTTGCCCAAAGATTCAGAGAAAGGAATCTCGTAGCTTATGCTATAGATTCCAGTTTCAGAAATCTCTGCTTCTCTTTCACACATCTCTATCTACTTATCTATCTGTCTGTCCATCCATCCATCCATCTATATCTTTCAATAAGTATCAGTATCTATCTTTCAATATCTCTTTCTTTCTATACATATATACATCTAACCATCCATTTGTCCATCTATCCATCTATCTATCATCTATTATCTATCTATCTATCTATCTATCTATCTATCTATCTATCTATCTATCTCTTTCAATATCTACATCTATCTATCTATCTATCTATCTATCTATCTCTTTCAATATCTACATCTATCTATCTATCTATCTATCTATCTATCTATCTATCTCTTTCAATATCTACATCTATCTATCTATCTATCTATCTATCTATCTATCTATCTATCTATCTATCTATCATATATAATTTACAGGTGGTGTTGACTTATGATCACAATTGAGCCCAAAATTTCTGTTGCTAAGTGAGACATTTGTTAAGGGAGTTTTGCCCCATTTATGACCTTTCTTGCCACAATTGTTAAGTGAATCACTGCAGTTGTTAAGTTAGTAGCACAGTTAGTAAATGAATCCGGCTTCCCCATTGACTATGCTTGTCAGAAGGTTGTAAAAGGGGATCACATGATTCCATGACACTGCAACCGTCACAAGTATGAGCCAGGTGCCAAGTTGAATCTTCACCATGGGAATGAGGCAATGGTCATAAGTGTGAAAAACAGTTCACAAGTCACTTTTTTCAGAGCCGTTGTAACTCTGAACGGTCACTAAATGATTTGTTGTAAGTCAAGGATTATCTATCTCTCTCTATATATATACCACCCACCCCACTATCCAAAGAGACTTTGGGCAGCTTACAATGCAATAAAAATATAAGGCGAGAATTTTATTTGCACAACAATGGAACAGTGAAGAGATCCCAGCAGGTGAAGCTGTGATTAGAAAATATTAGAATATGTAGAAATGGATAAGCTAACACAATTAAGGAAAAGGAAGAAACTGAATATTTTTTGACTTGGGACTTATTTTATCAATAGTTAGCTCACAAAAACAGGACCCAGAAACAGGGAAATATACGAAAGGATTTGTGATATAAGGAAGATATGTTAACTTGGTTAAACAAATAGCATGATTATTATGAACATTAATATAATTGATATTAAGGCAATGAATATTGTTGTAAATACTGTAATTATTATTTTCTAAAATGATTTGTGCCCAGACAACACACTGTTCAATTGAAATTGGAACTTTCGTATGTTATAAAATAAAATAAAAACATTACAAAGACAATAAAAATATAAGAACAATTCTACCTTAAATAGTAAAACAATTTTAAAATTACAAACATTGAAGCATTCTTTTTTTTTTTGTAAATTTTATTTGAGATTTCACAAAGAGAAAAAAAATTACAAATAAAACATCTTTTTTGAAAGCAGCATAATCCCGGGTTACATTTCTTCGTACAGACACAAATTCAGGTTCATGCTCATTTTTATATTCTATTCCATATCTTATTACTATTTTACATTTTCTGCATAGCTTCTCCCCTCTTTTAATTTTCTCAATGTTATTTTAATTATCTCATCTCAATTCAAATCATTGTATTTATATTTTTTGTCTGTCGTGTTTCAATTATCAATTATCTATTAACATTGAAGCATTCTTATTAAAGAATTTAAGAGTCTCCTGGGTAGCGAGAATAAATAAATGAATGAATGAATGAATGAATGAATAAAAGCATATATACAGATGTGTCCTTTTTCCAGATGTGTAAATAGATCTAAAAGATAAGGTGTCCAAGGCTAGGTAGGTGACTACTCAGATAAGGGTATTTCAATCTCATTCAAATGCACAGGTCACCAGGAATCAAGAATTAGGTTTTTTTTTTCTTAATGAAATATTAACTGGTCCTCATTAGATTGCTAACCAATAATCTAATCCAGGAGATAGAGCGCTAACTGTAATGGTAAACAGCCTTGTAAAACAAACCAATGAACTTCCAGTTAAGGATAATGCTTCTGGATGGATTGGAATGGCAGAGAGAATATTTACAAGGTCCACAGATCAAGGTTCATTGTTCCTTCTCTGTGGAAAAGTGAACGCGTGAGATGGAGCGAGCAGTTGTTGTTGTTTTAAATTCTTGGGATCCAGAATGGAGGCTTTCAAGAAGAGATTGGACTGCCATTTGTCAAGAATGGTGTAGGGTCTCCTGCTTGGATGCGGGGGGGGAGTTGGACTAGATGACCTCCAAGGTCCCTTCCAACTTTGATTATCTGTAATCTATCTAGAGGATTAAAACAGTTCTGACTTCTCTTTCATTGGAATAACTGAGTTGGAAGGGACCTTGGAGGTCTTCTAGTCCAAACCCTACACCATTTTATGCAAATGGTTTGTCCAGTCTCTTCTTTAAAACTTCCAGTGTTGGAAGTTCAACTTCTGGAGGCAACCATTGATTAATTGTTCTAACTATCATGAAGTTTCTCCTCAATTCCAGGTTGCTTCTCTCCTTGATTAGTTTCAATCCATTGCTTCTTGTCCTGGCCTCAGCTGCTTTGGAGAATAGCTTGACTCCCTCTTCTTTGGGACAGCCCCTGAGATACTGGAACACTGCTACCATTGTTTCATTCTTATACATAATTTGTTTTATTTAAAACTAGCACAATATCTGTGCTTCACTACAAAATTAGGTGATCAGGCTTAGTTTTTCGGGAGGAAAATAAGGAGGAAAATATTCTGCCTCTGCCTAACAGCATCCATAGGTATTCATCTGGCTAGTGTCACTTGCCAAGGAGACACTCACTCACACTCACACTCACACTCTCTCCCTCTCTCTCCCTCTCCCTCTCCCTCTATCTCTGTCTCTATCTCTATCTCTCTATCTCTCTCTCTATATATATACACACACATACATACATACATATACCTATCATCCATATCTATCTATCTATCTATCTATCTATCTATCTATCTATCTATCTATCTATCTATCTATCTATCATCCATCCATATCTATCTGTTATGTCCCACCTTCCAAAATAAACAGATAAGGCTGAAAGCAGCAGTCCTCGCAAATAAAGGCAGCAAACAGGAATCTTCACAGATAACAGCTGTAGATAGCCTCCACAAGATAGTCCAAGTTAATAGTTCCAACGAAATAAATCCAAGTCCCAACAAGATATTTCAGGTTTAAATCCTCCAAGCCAAAATCTTCGGTTCTCCTTGCAAACAAACACTTTGTTCCGGACAAAGTGCAAAGTCATCTCTCTCCCTTTATAGAGCAGCAGCTAATTAGTCTAATTACTGATCTGCCCTCCTCCTGTGCTCCCGTTGGTTTCTTCTCGTAAGGAGACGCCTGCTTCTGACATCCACCCAGCAATCATCTAAATTATTATCTTCACCTGAAGTCTCCATAAGTTCCTCATTGTCAGCCATTCCCGGCTGATAACCTGATTGAGAAGCAGAGGAGGTTGAAGGTTCAGGCCGGTCCTGCAAATCAAATGTGTCCTCCCTTGTAACATTCGTCTCCTCCTCTTCATTGAAATCACTAAAACTTGCTGATTCATACAAGTCCTCCTAGCTGGAGCTTTCATTCAAAAAACCTGTAGCTGATGCCGGAATCACAACATCCATCCATCCATCCATCCATCCATCCATCCATCCATCCATCCATCCATCCATCCATCCATCCATCCATCCATCCATCCATCCATCCATCTATCTATCTATCTATCTATCTATCTATTTCTCTCTCTCTCTCTCTCTACCTACCTACCTACCCACCTACCTATCATCCATCCATGTCTGTCTGTCTGTCTGTCTATCTAAGCGAAATACCCCTCACGCATCACCACAAAATCTCTAGAACCGTAAAGCCTGCAAACTTGAAATTTGCCAAGTTTGTTCCGCTGGGCTCCCTAAGAGCTCCCTAAGAAAGGGAGTTTCGAAAGGGGCCACCAGAGCATTGGAGACAAGCTGGAAGTGGGTGTCCTATGCCCCTAGTGGGACCCTCCCCCGCTGCCCCTCCCGCAATTCCCAGTTCACCGTCCCAGCCGGCTTCCCGAGTGTGCGCTGGGGAGAGATTGGCCAGTGGGCGGAGAGATGTTGGGGGGGGGGCGGGCTTCCCCCAGCCGGGACGGGAACCTTCCCGTGTCCCTCGTCCCGCGCCAGCAGTCCTGAGTCCGGCAAGCGAACATGGGCAGGTGGAAAGTGGTGCTTTGCAGCTGGCTGGGCGTCGCGGCGCTCCTGGCGCTTTTCCTGCTGGGTTTCTTAGCGGGTAAGCGCGGCGGGCTTTTTCTTCCACCGGCGCTTTGGGGGAAGCGGGAGGCGAGGACGGCGAGCGCAGGGTCCTGGATCGGAGCGCAGTTCCGCGGCGATCCCGGACGCTTCGCGCACCATCTAGGAGCGCGGACTTCGGGCGTGGAGACCTCACCCTGCCTGAGGGTACGCGGGGGGGGGATTTCCACCGCCCCCCTTGCCCCAACGTTGGCTGGCCCCAACGGGCTGTCCTGGTTGGTGGAAGAATAGGATCGGGAGGGATGGGTCCCTTAAGTGTGCGTGGGTGTCTCTTGCCGAGACCCGGGTTTTTACCGAGTGTCCAGATTAACAGGAGTGGAAGGGACCCTTGCAGATCATCTAGCCCAACCCCCTGCCCAAGCACGAGACTCTAAACCAGAGGTCTTCAAAGTTGGCAAGTTTAAGACGTGTGGACTTCGACTCCCAGAATTCTTGAGCTAACACGACTGGAGGAGGAATTCTGGGAGTTGAAGTCCACAAGTCTTAAAGCTGTCAAGTTTGAAGACCTCTGCTCTGTTATCTCCCACAGCCATTAAGTGTCCTTATTGGCAGGATGACAGCACAATTTGAGCCTCCAAGTTTTAGAATAGACTTCTTTATTGGCCAAGTGTGATTGGACACGCAAGGAATTTGTCTTTGGTGCACAAGCTCTCAGTGTACATAAAAGAAAAGATACATTCGTCAAGAGTCAAGAATCATAAGGTACAACACAATAATAGTCAGAGGGTACAATAAGCAATCAAATCATATTAGAACACAGTCAATATAGATCATAAGGATACAAGCCACAAAGTTACAGTCATACAGTCACAAGTGGGAGGGGATGCGTGATAAGGAGTGATGAGAAGATTAACAGTAATAGTAGTGCAGACTTTGAAAATAGTTGGACAATGTTGAGGGAATTATTTGTTTAGCAGAGTGATAGTGTTCAGGGGAAAAACTGTTCTTTTATCTAGTTGTTCTGGTGTGCAGTGCTTTTTTAAGAAGGAAGTCCATAGGCTCAGAGGCCCTTTGCATATGTTTGCTTGTGCTCTTTCCCTAAGGCTTAGCCAGGCAACTTGGCTGTGGGTCTTGCTTCAACTTCTGGGAGATGTTATATAGTCTTCAAATGCAAATCCATACACTCAGGATTTTTACAGCCGTTCTCTCCCCCCCAGCCCAGAACCTCTTCCCCTTCCCTGTCATGAAATTATGACATCAATGAGTTCCATATGATAAATTCTGAGCAAACTTGTTGAGCAATGTGTAACCAGATATCTTCATTGTTTTAGCTCTCCCAGTTTCCTGTAATGTAATGCTAATGGTTTTTATCTGATGATAACTTAACTCAAATCTGGATTGGTTCTTGTTATCCACACCCGTGGCTTGGTTGTGAGGTTTTCCACCTGAATGTTCTTTTTAAGAGTTGGTTATTGTGAAGAAAACTCAGAGAAAGGGCTGTTGTTGTTGGGCTTTTTTTAAAAAAAATGTATGGCTTTCACTGATGACCAAAATGTTTCAGTGTAATTTTTTTTTAATCTGAATTTCTTCCTAGAAAGATAAAAACTAACATTTCAATCCAAGCAGAATGTTCATTTTTATTCCGATTTCCCATTTTTCTTTCCCATGGGCAAAACTTGTTAGTCTCCCGAAAAGCAAACTTTATCAAATTTAAAATTTCCTGAACTTGCTCCTGTTGTGGGCATGATAACCTCGATGAACCCAACTGTTCTTTTCCACATCCTTTTTTTTCCCCCATGGAGAGGGTGAAGGGGAAATGTGGAAAAATGTAGCAGGGACTTACAAACTTTGCTTAGGCTGAATGTTATGTAATCCTCCTAGTGCACCCAAAATAACAATGACTTTCAAAGCACAAAGAAAGCTTGCATAGTGTGTAAGTGTGGCAAAAAAGGATGGCAACCTTTATTCCTTAGCAAGTGGGACAGAGACATCATGTTATGCCAGTTCTCTGAGTCAATCATCCTTTCCCCCTCCCCCCCACCAGGAACAATTTAAATTACTCTGGTTCTGTTTCAAGGTTTTGTGTAAATGTCTATTCACCACATAGCAGTAGAATGGCTGTCCCAAGGAGTTTGGTCAACTTTGGGGACTGGAAATGCTGTACAAATTGGGGTGGAAAGACCTAAGTAGCAGGATATCCTAATACTATGTGCATCTGATGAGCTATCCGTGTAACTGTAGGGGGGTTTCCTCCTATCCCATTATTGCAGGACAAATTTATGACCAACAAACCTATGAGGGCAATTTCTGTTGCTAAGTGAGTCGCATGTAATTTTACAACTTTTTTCTGATATGGTTGTTAAGTGAATCAGTAGTTGTTTTTAATAACCTCTTTGACATGGTTGTTAAGTGAATCAGTAGTTGTTTTTAACAACCTTTTTGACATGGTTGTTAAGTGAATCAGTAGTTGTTTTTAACAATCTTTTTGACATGGTTGTTAAATGAATCAGTAGTTGTTTTTAACAATCTTTTTTGAATGGTTGATAAGTGAATCAGTAGTTGTTTTTAATAACCTCTTTGACATAGTTGTTAAGTGAATCAGTAGTTGTTTTTAACAACCTTTTTGACATGGTTGTTAAATGAATCAGTAGTTGTTTTTAACAACCTTTTTGACATGGTTGTTAAGTGAATCAGTTGTTTTTAACAACCTTTTTGACATGGTTGTTAAATGAATCAGTAGTTGTTTTTAACAACCTTTTTTTGAAATGGTTGATAAGTGAATCAGTAGTTGTTTTTAACAACCTTTTTGATATGGTTGTTAAGTGAATCAGTAGTTGTTTTTAACAACCTTTTTTGACATGGTTGTTAAGTGAATCACTAGTTGTTAAGTGAATTTAGCTTCCCCCATTTGCTTTGCTTTGTCAGTAGCCAGCTGGGAAGTTTTTCCTCTGGCACATCATATCCAGGGGTGGGTTCAAAAATTTTAGCAAGGGGTTCTCTGCCCGGGTGCTGGGTGGCCATGGCCATGGTGAGCGTGGCCTTGTTGGCTTCCTGCATCATGGCGGTGGGATGTGTGTGTTTTTTCCTTCCCTGGGCTCTGGACGCTTTCCTCGAGCCTTCAGAAGGGTGAAAACGGCCTCCCTAGGCTATGGAGGCTCTCTGGAAGCTGGAAACAGGCCCGTTTCCGGCCTTCCTGAATTTTGGGGAGACCAGTTTTTCACCCTCCCCGAGCCTCCACACGCACCTTGCACTTACCTGCATCCAAAACGGGCCACGTGGGTCCCCACCTGGGAAGGGTGGGGCAGGGTGGGCGGGGCCAGCCAGGAGTGAGATTTGGTGGGTTCTCCGAACTGCGCAGAATCTTAGCTAGGGGCTCTCCTGAACCCCTGCGAACCCCCAGCAGCGAATCCCTGGCTCATATCCAAATTGAGCTGCCTCTCATTCCTCTGGAAAGCACTCCCCCACTTCCTGCGTACCTGGCTCCTTAACTAGATTCTGAAGGTTGCCACGTTTGAGAAACAGCAGCCTTAGACTAGAGCAGTGGCCCCCAACCTTTTTTGTGCCACGGCCCGGTACCGGCATCACAAAATGATCCGCGGCCCGGTACCGGCATCAGCACAGATGACAAGGCAAGGTGAGCCGAGCAACCGGCCAGCCAGCCGTCCCCCGCTTCTCCCCGCCAACTTCAACTCCTCCTTTGTACCTTTGTCGATGGGCTTCGCTTCGGGACGGTTTCGGGACAGTCGCTCGGCTCGCCTTGCCTTGGGTGCTGAAAGAATCCTCGCGCCTTAGTTTCATTCAAAGCCCCTCCCCTTCGATGAAACTAAGGCGCGAGGATTGCTTCAGGACCCAAAATGCCGCTTTCCAACGGGAAAAGCTCACCCGGAAGCACTTTCTCGTCAAACAAGATGGCGGTGCCCAGCAAACTGGTGGCTCGGTAGGAAATGTTCCACGGACTGGTACCGGTCCGCGGCCCAGTGGATGGGGACCCCTGGACTAGAGCATGTGATAAGTGAGGTGGTCAGGGGTTGAGATCTGCTCCGCTCCCGTTGGTCATGCTCAGTTCCGGAAATAACACAACTGAAGGAACTGGGTAGGTCTACGCTAATGAAAAGAAGGACTAGAAGGGGGTGACCTGAGATAGTGGCGGGATTCAAATGTTTTTACTACCGGTTCTGTGGGCGTGGCTTGGTGGGCGTGGCAGGGGAAGGATACTGTAAAATCACCAGTCAGAGGTGGGATTAGCCGGTTCTCCAAACTCCTCAAAATTTCCTTTCCCGGTTCTCCAGAACTGGTCAGAACCTGCTAAATGCCACCTCTGACAACTGAGTGCTGTGTTCTAATATTTGAGGGGTGCAACATAGAATGGGGGGGGGGTCAAGCTGTTCTCCAAAGCACCTGAAGGCAGGACAAGCACCTGAAGGCAAAGGATGGAGTTAGAACTGAGAAGAGCCAATAGTAAGCTGTATGCAGGTTCTCCAAAGAGCTTGCAAATTGTGTCTTTCCTGCCAGTGTAAACTTTCGTTGACATTTTTAATCCCCACTGAACTCTGTGACCAAAATAAGCCAAAACAAACGGTAGGTCAAGTCTTAACCAGTTTCCTTTCCCTCCTGCGATAATTCTCAGAGGTGCCACTTCTTTATCCTTCTTCCCCAATGAATAAATTCTCCAGATGTTGCAATCTAATCAAGGGAAACCTTACCGGTTCATTAAGAAACCTGTCCTACAATGCTGTTTACTCACTTTGCCCCAGCCAGACTCCAGTAGCAAAACAAAGGCTCAGCTCTGCAATTATTTCTTTGATGCAGTTTTCTCCAGGTAGGCACATGAGTGGAATAACATCTTTTGCAATCCTGGTGGCAGAAATTGAAAAACTCGTGTTGCCATCCTGTTGACAGAAATTCATTGCAAATTTGCATTTGCATGTTATTTGTTTGTTTGTATCCTGTTTTTATTGTTGTGACAAATAACCCAAGGCAGGGAACATATCTAATATTCCTTCCTCCTCCTATTTTTCCCACAACAGCCCTGAAAACTGTGATGGTATTCAGCAGGTTCTGACCAGTTCTGGAGAACCGGTAGTGGAAATTTTGAGTAGTTTAGAGAACCGGCAAATACCACCTCTGACTGGCCCCACCCCCATCTATTCTCTGCCTCCCAAGTCCCAGCTGATTGGCTGGGTCTTCTTTTGTTGCCCTACACAGGAGAACAGAGCTGGAAAGCAGGTTAGTGGGGTAGGGAAGGAATTGGATTTTGCAGTAACCTTCTCCTGCTACGCCCACTAAGCCAAGCCACACCCACCAAGCCATGCCCACAGAACCAGTAGTAAAAAAAAAATTGAATCCCACCACTGCCTGGGAGGTAGGTTGGGCTGAGAGAGAGGGACTGATCTAAAGTCACCCATCCAGCTTTCATGCTTAGGGTGGGACTACAAGTCACCATCTCCCGACGACCGATGCAAAGTCACCCAGCTGGCTTTCATGGTTAAGGTGGGACTAGAATTCACCCTGTTTCTGGCCTGATGCCTCAACCACTAGAACAAAGGGGCCTCTCCCCAAATTCTCTATTGAAAGAACAGACTAATCTCATGACTATCACTGAGTGTTGTAGCTTATGATCTATGATGATTGTATTTTATGGATATGATCATTACATCAACTTGCTTGCATGTGGGCTGAGAGGTTATGCACCAGAGATAAATTCCCCTATGTGTCCAGTCACACTCAGAGGTGGGCTGGTGCCGGTCCACACCGGTTCATGCGAAACAGTAGTTAAGATTCTGTGCAGTTTGGAGAACCGCAAATCCCACCATTGGCTGACCCCTCCCCTGCTAGTTTTTTGGTCTGTTTTATGGGCCAAAAAACATCCTGAAAACACCCCAAAAACAGGCTGAAAAACGGGCTGGGCAGCCGGTGGTGGAATTAGCCCCAACTGGCTGAATCTTACCTCTGCCTTTGAGGCGAGTGGCCGGGAGGTAGGGCTGGGTTTGATGAGTGATGTCACCCACCCGATCACATGACCCACCGGCCATGCTTATCCTGACAGAAAACCGGTTGTTGAATTATTCTAATTCCACCACTGGTCACGCTGGGCCAATAAAGAATTCTACTCTACTCCTACTCTACTCTATCTACCATACCCTACCCTACCTTGTTCTATTCTATCCTGTTCCGAGGAAGAGACTGCATACCCACTCCTAGGCTGCATCAAGAGAGGGATAGTATTAAGATGTTTGATGGTGTTTATTATTACTACTATTTTCTCCGTTGTTTTGCAAATATATTGAGTGTTCCTATACTGGAGACAAATTCCTTGTGTGTTCAATCACACTTGGCCAATAAAGAATTCCGTTCTATCCTGTTCTACCCTACCCTACCCTACCCTATCTCATCCCATCATCCCATCCCATCCCATTCCACATTGTTGTTCCACAGTGGTGGGATTCAATTTGTTTTTACTACCGGTTCTGTGGGCGTGGCTTGGTGGGCGTCGCAGGGGTAGGATACTGTAAAATCTCCAGTCAGAGGTGGTATTAGCCGGTTCTCTGAACTACTCAAAATTTCTGCTACCAGTTCTCCAGAACTGGTCAGAACCTGCTGAATACTAGCTCTGATGCTCCAGTCATCACATATCCCTCTAACCATTCCTAGACAAAAAAATAGTTTCTGATTTTAGCCTGAAGTAGCAGCTTTTTGAAGGATTACCAAGAACTGCACCACCTCCACAGATTTTGGAGAGCACTAACTCTAGCATGTTGTAAGGCTCTCGCCACAGCCATCCTGTGGGGCTGATACAAAAAAGGCCCAGATGAGCTGAGATTGTGCCTTGAGATTGTGGACAAGGGAGCACAACTCATGTCCTGTTATATTATATTTTCGATAAGCATTCCCGGACTCATTTTATAACTCCCTACCTGCTATAATATCTGGGAAATTCTGATCACGTCTATGTACAGCAGTTATTAGGAGGTGAATATGATAGAGTTTCTTTGAACGTAGGTAAATTTCGCTATATTGTCTCTATTCAGAGTTTTGCAGCATTAATTCAGCGCCAGAAAAAATAAACACAGATGGCTGATGCTTCATTTAGTGTTTTTATAAACATAATAAGTAAATTTTACAAACCAGTTGTAGATTTCTCCAACATGGAGCAAATTCAAACAGAAACACGTTGCAAGTAACTTCAGCAGAGCAGAAACTCAACTCAGGAGCTCAGAAACAGACATCAATTTCATTTTAGTTCAGCAGAGAAGTGAAGCGGTTTCATTTTCAATAGACAGACTCAGAGTTTAACATAGCTGCAGAGTTGCAGAGCTTAATATAGAGCCACGCCTAGGCTACTTCTAGTTTCAGTTTCCAAATAGTTCTCATTGGCTGACTTAGTTGGTATGCCTATTCATTGGCTGACCTTGTTACCAAGCTGTATTCCAGTTCATGAATATACTTTGGCAGTCTCTATATTCAGCTGATCATCTATAATATCATCCCCACCAGTATATACTACTATGTCCTGTTCTGTTTTATTTATTTAAAGTTTTAATTTTTAATTATGGTCTGTGACCGTAATAAAAGGTTGAGTGGTTGATTGCATCACATCCTGTCCACATGTCTCTTTTAGTTGACATGATTGATTTTGGGTTATAAGAGGGGTATTTTTGCTTACTTTTCTGTTGAATTTTCTCATGCTGATTTCTACATCTTAGCCCAGTGATGGATAACCTATGACACGCGTGTCACTCGTGACACGCCGAGGCACTTTGACTGACACGCCTGTTGGTGTGGGGAAAACCTGCACATTTAGAGGCTGCCTGTGCTCTGCCCCCTATCCCTGCTCCCTGCTTGTTGCGTGGAGGCGTGGTGTCACCACTGCCGCAAGATCTTTGCAGCAGAGAACCAGTTTTAACCGCCATAAACTGAGGTTTGTCAGTTTCATTACCTCCGGAAAGCTATGGGAGGAAAGGAGATCCATGAGGTTCACAGCCCTGTAAGGTGGCCTTCCGATCCCCACATCCTGCACCTGCAGCCCTGAGACCAGGGAGACGAGTTTCACAGCCCTGTGTGATCACCCCAGCCCAGTCCATCATAAACCAAATTATTGATATTTCTTGAAGTGACACACAACCCTAGGAAGGCTACATTTTTTCCCGATTTTCAACACACCAAGCTGAAAAGGTTAGCCATCACTGTCTTAGCCTGTTACTGAATGGTCAAGGGGCAAGCCCTTGATTTTGGACAATTGTATCCATACTTGACTTCTATAATGCACTGCTGAAAGTTGAGACCACGGCATCTCAGATGATGAGCCTCCATAGGTCAGCCATTAGGTGTCTGAAATCCATCTCCTGTTTCAGCGAGGGGTTGGACTAGAAGACCTCCAAGGTCCCTTCTGACTCTGTTATTCTGTTAATTATTGGGAAGGAATAAATGGACTACCATCTTATTCTTTTTTGACCTTGCAGGTTGGTTAGTGAAATCCTTAATCAAGCCACATAGCACCAGCGAAGTTTTTCCAAATGTAAGAAGACAACTTTTTTCGGAAATGAAGGCAGAAAATATCCAGGACTTTCTACGGTAAATCTGCTGCTTTGACCACTTACTGCGGTTTTGTTTTTATTCTGTAGGTAATGGAAAACAATCTGGGGTGGGCTGATCTCTCTCTCTCAGACACAGAGTGATTGTGTGTGTGTGTGTGTGTGATCAGCCTACCCCAGTAATCCCTTGCAGGGTGGAATCAGAGCAACTGTATGGAGCTGAGTGTTTACTGGCCGGATGCCCTTCCTGTCGCCAATGTGGAGTTTGCAGCAGATATGGCCAATGGAATTCTGGGACATGGCCAACTCCACTTCTGAGAGTTATTGTCACTTATGTCTGGAGAATGCAAGGCTGAGAAAGGTGTGTGCGTGTGTGTGTGTGTGTGTGTATACACATAGACACAGACACAGACACACACACACACAATATCTGCTTCAAGAAAGATTGTGAAATGGGGCAAAGCTCACTTATCTGCTGCACTTAACAACATAAATTTTGGACTCAGTTATGGTCATAAGTTGAGGAATACTTGTACGTGTGTGTGTGTGTGTACATACACATACACATGCATACTGTTTGTGTGTTTGTGTGTGTGTATATATACTGTATATAATTTGTATATAATTAATTATATGTCAAAGTATATAATTATATGTTAAAGTATATAATTATACTTTATATAATTATACACACACACACACACAGAGACATAACTGCAGGTTTAAATAAGGCAACATCAAACTTCCACACTAGTCCAACACATGGAAGCCACAGGTCGTAGCATCGACTTCAATGGCACCCAAACCTTAGCCACAATAGAAAACCCCAACCACAGAATTATCAGAGAAGCCATAGAGATTGAAAAATGACCTGAAAGCATGAATAGAAGAGATGACTATACCAGACTGTCAATTATCTGGAAGCCTGCACTCACACACACACAAAAAAATCTCCACACCACAAGCCAAGCAAGCACCTGGGCACAAACAGACACCCCCTGATACCTCCAGCTCAAACACACCCCAACCAGGTGCCCAGATGAAACCTAGCTTCCTAATAAATGACAGCCAGCCATTCACCCAAAGCCAAGCCACACTGAAAGCTTCCAATACACGAAACACAATGTTGCTAGCTAATCAAGACCAAAAAAAAAAAAAAAAACGCTACAAAACAGACCGAAAATATTAGAAACACCGATCAAGCAGAATATAGCCAACTCTAAGACCAATAAACACAGACCAAGACTCCCAACCAATCAGGATGAAGAAAAAAAACCATTCAAACAAAGCACGAGGCTAGCACCAAATTTAAAACAGAAACGGCTGCAAAAGCCTGACACACATGATGAAGACGAACCCAATACACAAGCCTGATGATGGCAGATAAGATTCTGCCAAAACGTCGCTACAACTTTAAAAGCACAACTATAAAGATGTGGGAAAATACCTGAACAAAGCTGAATACCATATATATAATGTTGACTTATATATCTGCATGTTTGTGTATGTGTATGTACGTATATGTATATACAGTATAATTCTAAAAATATGAGTTCCAGGTAAAACTGTGAAAAAAGAGACAGGCATCCCGATCTCTGGAACTAAAAATGTATATTGTTCACTAAGCTTTCATTAGCCTCTGCTAACATCGTCATTGTGTAAAAGTCATGCACACAACGACCATTGGTTAATGTTAATTCGTTAAAGTTAATTGGCTAAAGGCACATATCTCCTTAACGGTAGTTTTACACTATGACAATGTTAGCAGAGGCTAATGAAAGCTTAGTGTACAATATAAATTTTTAGTTCCAGAGATCGGGATGTCTGTCTCTTTTTACACACACACACACACACACACACACACACACACACACACACACAATTTGCTGATGCCTTATTTAAACCTGCATTTGTGTCTGTATGTATAATGTCTTTTTATCAGTGTCTGTATACCAGTGATTGCATGAGCCCAAAGATGCCATATGCTAAATAGATAATTTTTTTAAAAAACCGATCAGCCCCATTTCTGGGCTCAGCTGTGCTCCCATCCTGAGGTGCTGTGCATTTTCTAGCTCCTTCACCACCTTCCCTCATGTGGCCGGAACAGAGCAGAACCTTCGCTTGGCCAAGCAAATCCAGAACCAGTGGAAGACCTTTGGCTTGGACACAGCAGAACTGGTTCACTATGACGTCCTCCTTTCTTACCCAAATCAAAGTGCTCCCAACTATATCTCCATTACCGACGATGGCGGAAAAGAGGTAAGAAAAACAGGAATGTTCCTTCTTCTGTGGGGTAAAGCCACCGCAAAACCTAAGATTCTTCTAGAAAGATAAGTAGATTGGAATGGCTTTTTTTGTGTTGGGTACAGAGGGCGAAAATAACCCTTTCTAACCTTTTATAAGGACAGGAAACAAAACAGATATTAAGCATCATTGGGTATGTTACCATCGATGTGTGAAATTTGTAGAACACCTAGGAAATCTATAGAATGGCAAAAATGGGATGTCGAAGTATGAAATACTTAATATTCCACACATTTCCTAGCCATTCTGTGCAATGGCAAAAAAAGCACACTGGCAAAGTATAAAATAGTCTAGATTTTTTTGCTTTTTCACAAGCCCTCCGTGTACGATAAAGTGTCTCTTTCTTCTATTCACATATCCGGAAACAGTTAGAAATATTTTTATAGTCTCTCTGATGATGTATCTCAGGAATTTATACTATACTAGCTGATAACTTGATGTTGCCCAGGTATTTATTTATCCTAATCCTATAAGTAGACAGGAAAATCCTATAATCGGGACTCACGTTGTTGTACTGTGTGTCGCACAGTTTTGCAAGTCTTCTATTCAGAGGTGGGTATTCAGCAGGTTCTGACCAGTTCTGGAGAACAGTAGCGGAAATTTTGAGTAGTTCAGAGAACCGGCAAATACCACCTCTGACTGGAGATTTTACAGTATCCTTCCCCTGCCATGCCCACCAAGCCACACCCACAGAACCGGTAGTAAAAAAAAATGAATTCCACCACTGCTTCTATTCTTCTCCCAAAGAGTTTCTTGTCTATGCTGGAGTTTCATTTTTTTGATTGCACTTGACCAATCACCTGACGTTTCCTTGGAAGGCTGAGAAGGAGCCCCCTTGTGGAATAGTGGAGTACTGTGAAGCCGTTTCCAGGGCAACTCCACTGTGCTGTACAGTAGAAGCCATTTTAAAGCACATACACAAACCCCGAAGGGTGTTAAAGGTGCCTTACCCCTCACAGTATTTGTTTCCAGAGGATAAGTCATCTGTGTACCAAGTTTGGTTGAAATTGCTCGAGATGTTCCAGAGTTATACTGGAACACACACACACACACACACACACACACACACACACTTCCATTTTTAGATTCTCTTACACAGAGGTTTGTGTCAATGCATGGAAATCAAACAACTTGTTTTGTCTGGTGCATTTGTTTTCAGCATGCCTTAAATAGTGTTGTTGTACTACAGCTCTATTTATCTGATAGATGGCAGTCCTTAACCAACCTTGGCTGACAGTAAATGAGCTAAATATTTTTGAGTCTGGTTAGGATGTATTTATTTATTCACATGTTTGTTTTGCAATAGTTGTAAACCACACAGTCAATTAAAGCTCTGGGAAGTGAACAATAGAGCAAGAAAATAATAGGTTTTTTTTTTAAAGTATCAGATTTATAATTTTAGATTACGCTTCACAATAGACTGCCCTCTAAATGAGTGGGTCTACTACTAGATGTGTGGGCCTACAACTCCCAGACTTACGGCCACAATAGAGGCCAACATTTCCATCGATAACCAAGATAGTTGTTAAATACTCCATTTTACGACCTTTTTTGCCACAATTGTTAAGCGAATCGCTGCAATAGTTAAGCTGCTAACATGGTTGTTAAGTGAATCTGGCTTCCCCATTGACTTGGCTTGTCAGAAGGTTGCCAAAGGGGATCACATGACCCTGGGACACTGCAAACGTCATAAATGTGAGTCAGTCACCAAGCATCCCAATTTTGATCGCATGACCATGGGGAAGCTGCATGGGTCATAAGTGTGAAAAAGTGGCCATAAGTTGCTTTTCCAGAGCCGTTGTAACTTTGAACTGTCACTAAATGGTTTTTAAAAAGATGTTGGATAACCATTTGCCTGAAATGGCGTAGGGTTTCCTGCCTAAGCAGGGGGTTGGACTAGAAGACCTCCAAGGTCCCTTCCAACTCTGTTATTCTATTCTATTCTAAGTTGAAAACGACCTGCGATTTCCTGTGGTAGTTTTGGGAGACACATCAGATAATTGGCTGTGAAAGCACATTGGAAAAGTTTGTTTTAAAAGATTTAGGGTGAAACCCAAGGCAGAAAAACAAATACTTTCGGATGTTTTATGTCTTCTTATAGTTGTAGGCCTATCAAAGTCTTCAGACAGCACTCTCTTCCCCTCCATTCACAGGAAGATAAAAGAGGGAGAAGAAAGAGAAAGAAGAAAGAGAAAAACATATTCAACCTTGGAAAACTACATGGTGTCAACTCAAAAAACATTTTGTTTACACATTTTAGAAGTTGACAACAGAAAGAAGCGGGGGCGGGGTGGAATTTCAAAGAGCAGGCAACAGGGTGAAATCGAAAGCACATTCCATTCATATTTTCTTCAAACACCGATTAGATGGCTGAAGCTTCTGCTGTGCAAAAATCTAATCGGAGAGCATGATTGATGACTCTTGGCTATGGATGTGTTTCGTTGGATGATACACCGAAAGGGGTGGGGAGAAAAGCAGGATCAAGGGTGACAGTGAATTACGTATCTCAGAGTTGGCTCTGCCCAGATTAGTGCCGGACGTAGAATGTTACCTTCAAATAAATCTCTTTAGTTTTAGGAGTGTGGCTCAAGGCTCATGATATAATTGGAGTAACTGCCAGAACCCTGACAGATAGCCAACTCTGAGATACGTAATTCACTGTCACCCTTGACCCTGCTTTCCCCACCCCCACCCCTCTGGCACATGGACTTGCCCATATAGTTATAAGAAGTGCAGCCTTATTTCACAGCACTTCATAGATAGAAGTTTCACCAAACAGACTGCCCTCTAAAAGAGTGGGTCTACTACTAGATGTGTGGGCCTACAACTCCCGGAATTCCCAGACAGCATGTGTTGTCATTTAATGACCTCGTAATCCCTTGCGGGGTGGAATCGGGGCAACTAAATGGAGCTGAGTGTTTACTGGCCGGATGCCCATCTTGTTGCCAGTGTGGAGTTCGCAGCCGATATGGCCAATGGAATTCTGGGACTCCACTTCTGAGAATTGTTCTCACTTATGTCTGGAGAATACAAGGCTGAGATAGGTCTTTGTGCAAATAAAAATGGCATATGTAAACGTTAGCCAAATCATTTTTTTTTTAAATGCAGGAAGCTTTAAACATAATGGATGTTCTAACATAATGATAATTTTATTGATTTCACTTTGGACTGGTAAATGCTAGGAAAGGCCATCTGAAAAAAAAACCAAAAAGAAGCACAAAGATTTGATCTATGGTAAGTTCTGGCAATTGTCCCTTTAATTGATGATCATTCAGATACTTCAGCCAAAAGGAAAGGCCCCAGTGGTGAGATTAAAAGTTTTACTACCAGTTCTGTGGGCGTGGTGTGGCTTGGTGGGTATGGCTTGGTGGGCATGGCAGGGGAAGGACAGTGTAGAATCTCCATTCCCACCCCACTCCTGGCGGAAGGTTACTGCAAAATCCCATTCCCTCCGCACTCCATTAACCTGCTTTCCAGCTCCGTTTTTCTGTGCAGGGCAACAAAAGAAGACCCAGCCGATCAGCTGGGACTCAATGGGAGGCAGAGAAGAGATGAGGGTGGGGCCAGTCAGAGGTGGTGTTTGCTGGTTTTCCGAACTACTCAAAATGTCCACTACCGGTTCTCCAGAATTGGTCAGGACTTGCTGAATACCACCTCTGAAAGGCCCCATTCTAATTTTTTAAATGGCGGTTATAACCACTTGGAAAGTAAATCTGATTGAATTGCAGATGCGCCTTCTGACTTCATCACTTCAGAGAGATGTCATAAGGTCTACAATTCTAAGTGAAATTTGAGAAATCAAAATGGGAACCTTCAAAAGAATTGTAATTTTAGGAGCCTGCCAAATCTAATCAGACTGTCATTTCAGTTTTCAAATGAAACTTCTTCTGTCTTTTTTTTTTTCTATGTAGATTTTCAACTCATCGTTGTTTGAACCCTCTCCTGAAGGTTATGCAAATATTTCTGGAGTACTACCGCCTTATAATGCTTTTTCAGCACAGGGCGAGCCACAGGTAAGAACCTGAACAATTTAACTTGTGTGAAATCTTTTATAGTGGTTTCTTGGCTCTCCACTGCTTTAAAATTCATTGAAATTTGGTACTCAACGCAGTTTAATGTGAACATTTTGTTCCTGGTGTTCATTGTTTGTTTAGTATTTGACGCACAAGCTACAACAGTGTCAGCTGCCTTTTGACTCACTACGTTATTCTTTATGGGGAAAAATTGTTTTGTACTCATGGTTTTTTGGTACTCCTTGTGCCCTTTGAACCAATTGATGATGAGTACCAAGGTAGCACTGTATCTTGAGATGTGATGCTGGCTTTCAAAATGGCAACTGGACTTTCTTACTTTTCTTGAAGATATTTCCCTTCTCACCTAAGAGGCTTCTTCAGTTTTAACTAACTGGTGGGGAATAGAAAGGGTTTATGGTATTTGCAGCCAGACAGTTATTAACGGTCAGTGGTCCAGTGAAACTCCCCGTCTCATTCAGCACTCAGAAACAAAGTTAATCCAAATAAGAATTTATTAAGGAAGCTATGTTGGCACATCTGAGAAAACCTGATCTGAAAGTTCCAGGTTTTCCCCTTCCCAAATAAAATTCAAAAATCCATCCCCTGCACCCACCAGTCCATCACATAATCCAATCAAATGTTGTCCCAACTGGAGACATTCCTCTCCAGGTGCAGGGTAACATGTCCTTGACTTTATAAGAAGAATGCTGTTGAGTGTAATCTTCAACCTCTCTAAGAAATCCCCCCTCCCAAATTCTCAGGCACTAAATCAGTGGTGGGATTCAAATAATTTAACAACCGGTTCCCTGCCCTAATGGTTTCTTCCAACAACCAGTTCAACAAACTGCTCAGTAAGTTAACAACCAGTTCTCTTGAAGTGGTGCAGACTGGCTGAATCCCACCATTGCACTAAATGTGGCAGCCTTGAAACTTCTAAGTAAAATATGGCTTTTAAGGCTGACCCTGAGGGTCATTGAAACCATCTGGGGTTAATGAAGATAAATCATCTTTCTCTGAAGATGAGTCATCTTGGGGAACCACAATACTCAATGCTCTGTTGTTACTTTCTAAGTATGTCTACAGGGGCAGTTTAAATTTCCTGTAAATAAAGCTTTTTCGCTCTGCAATATTGCCAACTTTTAATAAACCAGTTTAACTTAAAAGAACGAGACAGGAAGCCTGAAGGGGGAATCAAATGGGGGTTCTGGGGATATTTGCAGTTGTGGGCATCACGTTGATGATCCCGAGCATAAACATTTAGGAAACACTTCTTGCATAAGTGAAAGAGATTCCATGTGTAGTAAGTAGTAAATTAAATAAAACGATCAGTACCTGACCAAAAATGCTGTTTTTGTTTCCTTTCTGAAAAGGCAGATCTGGTTTATGTCAATTATGGACGCACGGAAGATTTTTTCAAGTTAGAGAGAGAAATGGGAATAAACTGTACAGGAAAGATTCTTATTGCCCGATATGGAAAAATATTCAGAGGAAACAAAGTAAGTTATTTATTTTCATTCTTTCAGGCTGTCACTGTTTTCTCAGTGACAATCAATACCACCAAAAGAAATATTTTTAATGTCTTTGCTAGGGCTTTGTTCAAATTCTGTACACCTGTTTGTTTTTAAAGTAACAATTAATTAATTGGACATGGAATGTTTGAAAACTGGTGTGGTAGAAGCCTCAAATACAGTCCAGTCACTTGTTGTGGAATGTTTGGTAAAAATCCAGTTGGGTTTTACCAATTGTGGGAGCCAAGCCATTATCTTAAGCTTACTAGAGGCAACTGGTTCTAGAGACCTTAGTTTAGCACGTAGTCCAGAATAATGCTGTTTTGATTACCAGTTGATAATTGGGCTCCCTTTATGAATCCACTGAACCTAACCTTAATTTCTTATTTGTAAACTTCTTTTCAGCTGTCTACCAGGTTTTCCTGCTACCAATGTAGATGAACTCACAGAGGGAGAGGGAAGGTGGAAAGGAGAGGGAAAGGGAGAAGGGCAGAGGGAGAGGGAGAGGGAGGGAGAGGAGGACAAGGGAGGGAGGGAGACACAGAGGCAGAGGGAGAGACAGGGAAAGAGGGAGGGAGAAAGGAACAGGGAGGGAGAGCTGGAGAGGGAGACAGAGAGGAAGAGATGGGAGGAAGGGAGGGGGAGAGAGAGAGTGTGTGTGCTCTGGCCTAAGAACTCAACTATATTTTATCTTTCTTCTTGATTTCCCCTTACACTACAAGTAGGCCATTTGTGGTCCTGTTGAGTACATTGCAGTGATCCCAATGACAGGAATGGGCACAGTTAGGATACAAAATGGATTTGTGCAAAGGCCTTCCCAAGAGGAAGCTGTGAATCTAGGATACTTAATCCCAACTTCCGACTGAGGACGTGCTGGCAAATATTCACCCACATATGGTCTTCAAAGGCAACCCCGTTGTCGAGTGCATTGTAGTAGTCCAGATCTATGACCACAATGGAGTAAATATGGGAAGGCCTAGACATCCAGTAACCCTTGGAGTCTTGCCCATCTTCGTCCCATTAATGCTACCCCAGAAACTCCAGGGGATGCAAGGCTGTTTTGCTTCCTAACAGTTGATTTTTCTGCAGGTTAAAAATGCCATGTTGGCAGGAGCCAAAGGAATTATCCTTTACTCTGATCCTGCAGATTATTGTGCACCTGGGGTCAAACCCTACCCAGATGGCTGGAATCTTCCTGGACTGGGAGTTCAGCGTGGAAATGTGTTAAATCTCAATGGGGCAGGAGATCCCCTCACTCCAGGCTATCCAGCCAAAGGTTAGTGTCCACAGGTCCATGACTGACCCTCTTTGGGTAGGAGAAACCATAGCTTGTTGATGTAATGTTCGCTTTCCATATATAGATAGTGCTCAATTGATGACATAATTGGATTATCTGAATTATCTGAATTCTGAATTATTATTTCCCCATTTTATGATAATTCTCGCCACAGTTGAATCGTTGCAATTGTTAAGCTAATAACATGGTCGTTAAGTGAAGGGGATCACATGACCCTGTGATCATGCAGACCGTCATGAATAAGAACCAGTTGCCAAGCATCTGAATTTTGATCACGTGGCCATGGGGAGGCTGCAATGGTTGTAAGTCCCGAAAAACGGCTGTAAGTCACTTTTTTCCAGTGCTGTTGTAACTTTCAATGAACTGTAACTTCAAATGAACTGGAACTTAATGAATTGTTGTAAGTCGAGGAATACCTGTTATAGTTGTCAGTTACAAGTTTTGGACACTTCAGATGAAGCTGGGAAACACTGTAAGCTCCTTGCAAAAAGATGGATACCCTCTTTAAAATAGGTCTTGTAGAGATAAGTATAGCAATCGAGTGATGCCACCAAGGGTTGAAAAATGCTGAAATGCCAGTATGAAAATATTAATTAGCATCTTTCAGTGGCAAATTAATGTGAAGCCAAATCAATGTTTTTACCGTTTGAAGTTCAGCAACACAATCTGCAGATCACTAAACAGAGTAGAGTAGAATAGCATGGAATCGAATAGGATGGGATGGGGTTAGTTAGCCTGGAATGGAATGGAATGGAATGGAATGAAATGGAATGGAATGAAATGGAATAGAGTAGAGTAAAGTAGAGTAGAGAGTAGAGTAGAGTAGAGTAGAGTAGAGTAGGGTAGAATAGAATAGAATAGAAAAGAATAGAATAGAATAGAATAGAATAGAATAGAATAGAATAGAATAGAATAGAATAGAATAGAACAGAATAGAAAATAGAACAGAACAGAGTAGAATAGAATAGAATAGAATAGAATAGAATAGAATAGAATTCTTTACTGGCCAAGTGTGAATGAAAACTTTACAGATAGTCCTTGATTTAAGAGCCACAATTGAGACCAGAATTTCTGTTGCTAAGCCAGGCAGTTGTTAAGTGAGTCATGCCTGATTTTGTGACCTTTTTTCTACCATGGTTGTTAAACTGAATCACTGCAATTAAGTGAATCACATGGTGGATAAAAGAATCCAGCTTCCCTCCAGTGATTTTGCTTGTCAGAATCCAGCTGGGAAGGTCATCGGTCATGAACTTGGATGCTGCAACCAGCGGCCAAGTGCCTGAATTTTGATCACGTGACCATGGGGATTGCTGCAACAGCTGTACGTACAAGGACAGGTCATAAGTCCTTTTTTTCCCAGTGCCCTTGAAACTTTGCATAGTCCCTAAACGAACAGTTGCAAATGGAGGATTAAGTACTGGTAACCCCCGATTCCATGTCTTTGTATTCTACTCATCTCAAACTTCCTTTGATTTTTCAGACTACATGTTCAGACTTGAAGTTAATGATGGAGTGGGGATCCCCACCATCCCAGTACACCCCATTAGTTACCACGATGCTGAAGTTTTATTAAGGTATGCAGGTTAAATTACATTCAATACTTATGTGAACTGACAAAGTTTTCCCTGCCCCCCAGTCCATGCCTATTTCTTGACTGGACTCACCTTAAAGGGCTGATATCAGTCTTGAAAGCTTACCCAACCAGGAAATGGGTTTGGTGTAAATAGTGCTGGACAAAAGAAACAGGAGGCTGCGAGTTCTAGTCTTAAGGTGAGTCCAGTCAAGGCATGGAAGAGACTGTCATCGTTCCAAGTAATGCACCCATTGAAAGCAGAACTCTGAGGCAGGTAGTTCCCCCAAAGGATATGTTTATTGCATACATCATATTGGCACAACCGGTGAAAACCAACTCTGAAAGTTCCCATGGGTTTCACCTAATTAAAAGAATAATACTTCCCCATTCCCAGGTGTCACTGGTCACATTGTCCAAGAAAGATGGAAGGGCAGGCCTTTCTCATGTTTCAATGACCTTGGTTCCCACAAGAAAGCATTTTGTTTTGACTGGAGCCTGGCTATCTGCTTCCCCGCTCCTTCCCCCCTCTCTGGCTTCATGGTAACTATGAGTCAGCACCAGATGGCTTCATCTAGGTTTGGAAGAGTCGCTCATTCTCAACTCAACCCATTTTACAGAGTGGTTGTTGGGATATAAACCATTGGTTGTCTGATTGATTGATTGATTGATTAACTTTAGAACCCATCAGACTCCAGAAACACTCTGGGCAGCATATATTTAAAACAGAGCCAGTATTTAAAACAGAGCCAGTTGGTCCAGTGATTAAGGTACTAGACTAGAAAACGGGTAAGCGAGGGGAATCCCAGCACAGCTGATCACAGGAACAGCTGATTGTCAGGAGGGGGAAAAGAGAAAAATACCTTAAGGAGTGACTGGCTGCGGAAGAACTCAGTCAGCGATGTCGGGCATGCACTTAATGTTGCGCATGCTTGATAAGGACTGACCGGGTGGGGAGGAGGGGAGGGGCCAGCCAGGGGCACAATTTGCCAGTTCTACGAACTGCACAGAATCATAACAACCGGTTCTATAGAACCGGTGCGAACCAGTAGACTCCCACCCCTGTTTTTAACTAGCTCATTCCCTTAAAGGCAGATTAAAAATATATAAACATAAAAAGCAATTGAAAGAATCTAAAGGTCTGGACAAACTGCTACACAATCAGTCAGTCTGAGTTCCACAAATGTCCTATTCCAAGGCTTGGAAGAACAGCTAGGTTTTTTTTTAAAGAACATGATCAGGATGGGAAGTAAAACGTTCTCAAAAAACGTGACAAGAGACAAAGAAGGCTTCTTTGTTTTTCCAGGTTCATGGGTGGTTTTGCAGCTCCAGACCAGAGTTGGAAAGGAAACCTCAACATATCCTATAATGTCGGACCTGGATTTTTAGATCACTACTCCACAAGGTTAGTCCTAACATTTTTTAAAAAAACTCATTTTGATTCGACTCCCATCTAAACGGGGCAAATCCACTTAAAGCTGTTTACATTTTCTGAAAGACCATTGTCTGTCTTAGGGCTGTGTGAATACAGGTAGTCCTCGAGTTATGACCACAACAGAGCCCAAACTTTCTGTTGTTAAGTGAGGCATTTGTTGCAGAGGTGGTATTCAGCAGGTTCTGACCAGTTGTGGAGAACCAGTAGTGAAAATTTTGAGTAGTTTGGAGAACCGGCAAGTACCACCTCTGACTGGCCCCTCCCCCATCTATTCTCCGCCTCCTGAGTCCCAGCTGATTGGCTAGTCTTCTTTTGTTGCCCTGCATAGGAGAACAGAGCTGGAAAGCAGGTTAGTGGAGTGGAGAGGGAATTGGGATTTTACAGTATCCTTTCCCCTGCCACACCCACCAAGCCACGTCCACAGAACTGGTAGTAAAAAAATTTGAATCCCACCATTGATTTGTTGAACGAGTTTTGTCCCATTTTACATACCTGTCTTGCCACAGTTGTTAAGTGAATAAATTGAAGCTGTTCAGTTAGTCACCCTGTTGTTAAGTGGCTTCTCCATTGTCTTTGCTTGTCTGAAGGTTGCAAAAGGGGATCCAATGACCTTGGGACACAGCAAACAGTCATAAGTATGAAGCAGTTGCTAAGTATCTGAATTTTGATCACGTGATCATGAGGCTGCTCCAAAGGTCATCACTGTGAAAAACAGTCCTATGTGTCTTTTTTTCAGTGCCATTGTAATTTTGAATGGTCACTAAAAGAACTGTTGTAAGATAAGGACTATCTGTATTAGGACATTCAGGGTTCAAGTCAGCACTTATCTTGAAAGTAGCAAGCTATTCCAGGCAAACATTTTCTTTCCAAACTTAATTTTTCTTTGCCCTCATGTAAAAAAGGATGCAAATAGTCCTTGACTTTACAGCCATTCATGCAGTGACTGTTCAAAGTTACACCAGCCACTGTAAAAAGAAAAAGACATATAATCAGTCCTCTCACTTATGACTGTCACAGCATCCCAAGGTCATAGGATTGTGATTTGCAACCTTCCCGGCTGGCTTCTGACAAGTAAACTCAAAGGGAGAAGCCAGATTCTCTTCACATAATATAACATAACATAAGAAGTGCAGTGATCTACTTAACAACCATGGGGGGAAAAAACATTCAGCATGATTCACTTAACCACCATCTGGCTTAAGCAACTGTGATGACCTGCGGTGTGGCACAAAGGTAACGCAGATAAGCAATAAGAGTCCCTCCATTATCTCCAACTTTGCCCCCAATGTCCAGGTTACCTTCTTGCTGGAGAAAAACTCTCCCAGGAACAGCCTTTGACTGCAGAAAATTGAGTCCAAAACAAGGTGCACACAAACTGTAACTTAAAATCCAAGCAAACCAAACTGAAGTAACTAGTTTGGCAGGGCAGGAGCAGGAATTTCAAACTTGAAAGCATGGCAAAACTCACACAGTTGGGAAGATGCCAGGAACACAGATAAGCCACGACGATACAAGATAAAGTCACGTTTGCTCCCAACAGCCTGCTACATGCAGCTTGCCTTTTCTATACACTTTGTTCCCAGCTGCAGCTAATGAAGGGAATCAGGGCCCCTTTCCTCCCCCGTAAGCCACGCAACTCATGTTGTTCTCTTCTCCATTCCTCCATGCGTGCCCTATGATGAAGAGGGGGTGGGCCTGGGTCTTCCTCTGAACTCCCTCTCCCTTGTTCTACCTCTTCCCTGCTCTGCCCAGCCGGACTTTGCCCTTCCCCAGTTTCTTCCACAGCCAACGAAGCCACACTCCTACTCCCTGTCAGCTGTTTGGCTTCCTCCTCCGAATCAGATTCCAATGTGGGCATGACAGCAAAAGAAATTCTTGTCCGGATTGTGGTCGTAAATCTGAGGACTACCTGTACCATTTTTAATCCTTGGGAGGGAAGTTGGATCAATCAACTAGATTTTGGATACAATAGAGTAGAGTAGAGTAGAGTAGAGTAGAGTAGAGTAGAGTAGAGTAGAGTAGAGTAGAGTAGAGTAGAATAGAATAGAATAGCAGAGTTGGGAGGAACCTTGGAGGTCTACTAGTCCAACCCTTGCTCAAGCAGGAGACACATTTCAGACACCTAATGGCTTAGCTATGGAGGATCATCATCTGAGATGTTGTAGTCTCAACTTTCAGCAGTGCCTGATGGAAGTCCCTAACCCTAGACCTCTGCTCATGCAGGAAATCTTATACCATTTCAGACAAATGTTTGTCCAATCTCTTCTTAAAAACTTCCAATTTTGGAGAATTCACAACTTCTGGAGACAAGTTGTTCCACTGGTAAATTGTTCTAACAGTCAGGAAATTCCTCCTTAGTTCTAGGTTGCTTTTCTCTCCTTGACTAGTTTCTACCCATTGCTTCTTGTCCTGCCTTCAGGTGTTCTGGAGAATAGCTTGACTCCCTCTTCTTTGAGGCAGCCCCTGAGATTTGGAACACTGCTATCATATCTTCTTTAGACTAGACACACCCAGTTCCTGCAACCGTTCTTCATATGTTTTAGCCTCCAGTCCCCTAATCATCTTGGTTGCTGTTCTCTGCACTCTTTCTAGAGTCTCAACATCTTTTTTACATCATGGCGACCAAAACTGAATGCAGTATTCCAAATGTGGTCCTACCAAGGCCTTATAAAGTGGCATTAACACTTCACATGATCTTGATTCTAGAACTGTAGCAAAAGTCCTATTCTTAAATTGCTGGAAAGAAAGGAAGAGTTGTCTTCCCATCTGACATAAAATTGACCGTATCACTTCCGAGGATAAAAACATATGCACTTTTCTGCAAAGAACATACTTTTTTATTTGTCATTTTATCAGCCCCCAAACAGGTTTCATATCTGCTGACGTGCTTCAAAGCAGAAAAGAGATGAGTGTTTTTATTACTAAAGATCCTACTGGTTAAAATGCATTAGACTTTGATTTAAAACACACACGCTCTATTTCTTCTTAGCGTGTTTATGAGTTTTCCTAGTGTTATTACGACTACTGCGGCATGAGAAATACAGAATATACTTTCAACGCTAAATATTTTCACAACTGGAGATATAGGAGCAAAATTAGGTATTACCTTTAGTATTGGGGTAGACAATTACAGTCGTCACTGAGCATAAAACCAAGACTGAATGAAAGCTAACATAAATATAATATCCTATCTCTCAAAAATGCTCAAGTTATGATTCTTCTAATTCTTATCCCAGCTCTCTTTAAAACTTGGTTCATTTTTTCACCCAATTTTTCTGTACTCAGAAGGATACAGGTAACCCTCGACTTACGATCAAAATTGGGACCAAAACGTCTGTCACTAAGTGAAGCATTTGTTAAATGTGTTGCATCCAATTTGGCAACCTTGTTTTTGCTATGATCATTAAGTGAATCACAACTTAGGAGTGGTGCGGTGGCCTAAAGGGGGAGCTCTCGCCTCCCAATCAGGAGGCTGTGAGCTCGATCCTAGGTAGAGGCAGATATTTCTCTCTCTGGGCACAATGAGAATATATCTGCCGAACAAAACTCTGCATTGGCGTCAGGAAAGGCATCTGGCCAGTAAACACTCTGTTAGCTTCATTCAGTTGCCCAGACTCCACCCCACAAGGGATTATGGGGTCATTAAAAGATGATGATTAAGTGAATCACAAGTTGTTAAGTGAATCTGGCTTTTCCCTTTGAGTTTGTTTGTGGGAAGCCATCTGGGAAAATTTGAAATGGCAATCATCTGACTCGAGGACACTGCAATTGTAATAAGTACATGCCTACATTTTGATCCAGTGACCAT